>NW_026861242.1:0-43435 GCF_026571515.1 Ruditapes philippinarum | reverse complement strand
AACAAAGATTCAATTGTACCACACTATAATACCTGGTCCAAATAGTTGCGGAGAATTACTTCAATTTCCAATCTTCTCGAGATAACTGCATTCAAAACCGAGAAAAAGACTAAACAAAATACAATTGTCACTGCAAGTACACCGCAATTGTAAAATGTTTTGTTTTTTATTTCAAAAACAGTTCAATTTTAAATAAATGGAACAATTTTTTACACGGACAAGAATATTTAAATAATATAAGAGATTTTATCAAAGAAGTATCTAATCCTGTGATAAAATGTCAATTTTATTTTATAGTATTTCTTGTATTTTGATATTTTATTAGGCTTTCACTGTTATGACAGAAGTACCAACAAGTTCAACTAAACTATCATTACACTACAAGACTACATTACTGACTTTTTCATATTCAGGCACCTAATACAAAACATTTTCCAAAGACACAAATTTTATTGAAGAGTAAGTGAGCCGCCAAAAGATTAATAAATTAATAAAGCTGTCAAAATTAAATTTCTTCCAAAGATGAAATTCTTTTCTTTTTTTTTTCTTTTTTTTTTTCTTTAAATCAGGTAATAGTACAAAAGTATGTCACAAGCTTTTCAATAAAGTGGACTGTTAAAGTGGGGATGTCTTACAGGAGTATAGATAGTAATAATAAGACAATACAGATGGTAAAATGGAAAGAAATGGCTTCTAGAGTATAGTATCAGGGACCAGAAGAAAGATATGAAAGGGTTATCTCACCAATCACCAGTTACCAAAATGAAAATGTATTTATGCAATGATATCTGTTAAACTGTTAATGCAGTGCTCAGTGCCAAGGTTGACTTCCACACAATACACACAACTTCAATGCCAAACAACCTGTCAAATATAAACAATAACTGTAGAAATCTATGACAGTGAAGAAAAATATACAATAAACAATACTTAGATGGTACTACAAAAGATTTTAAGAAATTCTATATAAATAAATCTATCTAAAGGTTAAATCACTAATTAATGACATTCAAGTCAATGTTTATCACTGTAATCTCCTTCCAATAAAAATGTAAACAAAATGTCCAGAGGTAGAATCCAACGTTGAAAAATAAAGAAATCCTGGTCTGTTGAGTTTATGCACTAGTGTTTCAATGTAGAGTACTGTATATTAAATAAAGAGGCCTATATTTACTTTAGAAAGCTTTCATTTGATTCTTAAAACAAAATATAAAATTTTCGATACAACATGATGGACGGAATTCCTTGTTGACATTCACTATGTGACGTAAGCAGGGTTTCCCAATTCTCATTGGCTGATACAAGCGGGGAGACACTCCACCCGAACTGAGTTCGTCCTCAACTGTTTCGCACCAAAACGTCCCAAATGTAACACTGGCCACCAAATGTCACGGATATACGTGAGTTCTCACTCGGGAGGATAGGGCGTTCAAAGAGGAACCTGTAAATATATTGTTGGCACACAATAAGATAGAAATACGGAGTCAATGAAAAACAACAGCTCTCGCTAAAAGTTCTCATTTCTTGTGCTATTGATAATTCCAAGCGAAATACATACACATATCATAGTTATTCATGTTTACAATGTTTAATAACCTCAAATATACCTGTAAATATATTGTTGGCACACAATAAGATAGAAATACGGAGTCAATGAAAAACAACAGCTCTCGCTAAAAGTTCTCATTTCTTGTACGCATGCGTAAAGGTTAGCGTGACCGAATTCAAAAATGAAGTGAATGAGGCCCGTCAACGTGTTACAGGTCAAATGAAGTTATTAGTATGAAGTTGAATAATGATATGAATGATTGAAAAAGAGACGATAGGGGAATGATATAGAGTATGGGTATGAATTACAGAGTATTCTAGCAAAGACAAAATGACCCTGTGACATTTGCCTCCAAAACAGTCTCCTTAGTATGTAAATAAGTTAAATAAAGGTATAGATATGCTTGAAGACTATGTACTAAATATATTTGATAATGGGTGTAAGATATTATGTTACAGGTGATTTTAATGCTCGGACAGGAAATTTGCAAGATACTTTAGAGTGTTATATAAATTCTTCTGATATTGATGGCTATTCAGAATAATTTGCTACAGATGAAGCAATTAATGAGAGAAAGTCTTGTGATCTCAAGACAAACTCTTTTGGTCATAATTTACTTAATTTCTGTAATTGTTAATGGACGTTTTTTGATGATAGGGATATAGGTGAGTTCACATATATTGGATCCACTGGGAGTAGTGTTATTTATAATCTTATTGTTTCTGACGATGTTATACAGTATATTACTTCATTTCAAATTGGAACACGTACTGAATCACCTCATTTTTCTGTAAGTTTTGAATTAAGATCTAATATTGGTGTTACTGACAGTGTTACAGAAGTTAGTTTGAAACAAAATAAAGCTAGCCTAGGGTATATTACAATTTTAGTGAGGAAAATACTCAACATTATCGTATCAATTACTTATGAATTACGGATTATTAGACGTTAATATATGTGACACAGAAATAGACATTTAACAAATTGTGAAATCTTTTAATGATTTTCTTTAGACTGTGCTAGTTGTTGTTTGAGAAAACTAAATTGTACCATACATTGCTAAAACAACCAAAATGGTTTGATAAATACTGTACTGAGTTAAAATATCAGAAAAATAGGTGTTTAAGAAATTATAGGAGGAATAAAACTGAAGTATTATTAAATTAATTTAAACTTTCTAGGAAAAGATTTAAGAACATATGTGAACAAAGAAAACAGGAATATAATGAAAAACAGTTAAATGAGCTGATCGAAAAATGCAAAAATCCAAAAGCTTTTTGGAGAAAGATTTTTATGAGTTCAAATAGAGAAAAGTGTTTTTTTTAAGATAACAGATTAGAAACTGTATCAAAGTTTTCATATGTAGGCAACACTTTCGCAACCAAACTGTCTTTTCCTTATATGGCACAGGACAAAAGTATCAAAGCTAAACGATTTCTTATATCTATTCTAAACAAATTGTATGAGTCTGGACAACTTCCAAAACATGCATTCTTCTAAATATTTGATACAAAAATCAGTCCAATTTTGTTATATGGGAGCGAGATTTGAGGTGCTAGTTAGCAAAAATTCACTGAATCCATTCAAAATTATGCATGTAAAAGATATATGTGCCTTAGTCAGAAACAATTAATATAGCTATTTTGGGGGATTGTGACAGACATCCAATGTTTATTACAATTGCTTAAAGAGTTATTAAATATTGGTGTAGAATCTAAAAGATGGATGAACAAAGATATGTAAAAAAAAGCATACAATATGATGAAATGTTTTGATAACTATGGACAAAAAAATTGGGTTACATATGTTAAAATTCTACTTATGAGAAATGGATTTGGACAATTTTGGTTTGATCAGAGTGTACCCAATGGGAAATAATTCCTTCATCAATTTACTCTTAGACTTAAGGATCAGTATCTTCAAACTTGGTATTCTGATGTGGGAAATAGTTCTAAACTCTCATTGTATGCAAATTATAAGTTAACTTTTGAACATGAAATATATTTGGATTGTATAACAATTAAAAAAATTAGAAATGCATTGGGTACATTAAGGACCTCTTCACATGACTTAGAAATAAAAAGAGGAAGGTATTCTAACCCTGAAAGAAGTCAAAGAATATGCAAACTTTGTTAAACTGAAATTGAAACTGAATTTCATTTTGTTTTAAAACGTCCCAAATTAACATCTTTTAGAGAGAAATATATCCCATCTAAATTCTATCAGTCACATAATATTAATAAGTTCAATATTTTGAGGTCATCGAAAAATGTAGATATTATAATGAGATTGGCAGTGTTTTCATATTGTGCTTTTCAAGAACGTAAAATGATGCTAAATGATATTGTTTAAATATATAATTATTTACGTATCTACACATTCTGGCGGGTGAATACTACACATATATGTTAGAATAGTTTATTTCTGTCAATTTATATACATTTATACTAGTAGTTATAAATTGTATTTGATCTATATAGTACACTGGCACTACATCATGTTATGCTTGTAATGTATATGTTTTGTTGATATGGACCGGAGGGTAGAATCAGATAATTTTTTTAACATTGTCATTGTCATTGTTTCAGATATTCTCGTACAATGGCCGCTTTCGTTGACGAAGTATTGTCCTGCAACAAATCGACACCACGGAGACCAGTTGCTGGTCGACGGTTTTTGAAATATTCGTTTTTATTTATCACGGGTGTCCAGCAAGGAGGTCATTCAAAGGCTTGGCTATACTAGCATAACCTGGTACAAAACGACGATAGTAGCCGGTAAAACCTAAAAAACTGCGAAGATCCTTAAGACACTTCGGAACGGGCCACTCCTTCAAAACTCTGGTCTTCTCTGGGTCAGTCTCTACTCCGTCAGCACTAACAACATGACCGAGATATGTGACACGAGGGAGGAAAAACTCACACTTGCTGCCTTTAAGCTTCAAACCAGCTTCCTTGAGGCGTTGAAAAACAGCATCAAGTCGTTTAAAGTGCTCATCTAACGTCTTGGATAAACGATGACGTGATCCAAATAAATCAAACACTCCTTGAGATGAAGTTCCCCCATACATCTTTCCATCAAGCGCTGGAAGGTGGCGGGAGCGTTGGTTAGTCCAAACGCCATCCTTTCACACTCATAGAAACCAAGTGGGCCGACCGAAAAAGCAGTCTTTGGCTTGTCAGACTCCTTCATGGCAACTTGCCAGTAACCTGATCGTAGGTCTAGTTTGCTGAAGATTTTGGAACCTGCGAGGGAATCAATGGTCTCATCAATCCTTGGCAAAGAGTAGGCATCAGTAACTGTCCGACTATTCAACTTTCTGAAGTCTATGCAGAACCTGAGCGAATTGTCTTTCTTGCGAACAAGGACGACGTTACTTGAGAAAGGGCTTTTGGATTCCCTAATGGCTCCTGCAGCAAGCATATCTTGGAGATGTTCCCTAACCTCTTCATACATACCAGGAGGGATGCGACGATAGGGGTCCTTGAAAGGCTGTGGATCAGTCAAGTTGATCTCATGCTCAACAAGATTAGTGCAGCCAAGGTCTGTGATGCCAGTAGAAAATATACCTTTCCATTTCTCGAGGAATTGTTTAGCATCTTTCAGATGATCATGTAATAAAGAGCTCTTGGATAAGTCTACTCCTAAATCTTCCAAAGACATATCTTTAGCACCAATATTAGACGATGTGGCTTCCAAAGGGTCAACTGATCGAACAACGTTCACATCTTGAAGAAGGCAGATTGAACTTTTAGGCATGATACGAACAGGTCTGACACTCATGTTACAAATACGAACCGGAACTTTAGAGAAGGAACGACTAGGGTCAACTTCAACAAGGCGAGGGCAAACATTGAAAGAGTGCAAGTTCTCATCATCCTCTGTAACACCATGTCTAATGGAATGACTTCCACGAACAATACCTGGAACAGTACAAACCTGAAAAGGCTGAATATACATAGGTCTGGTGATAAAAGCCTTCACCTGAACTGCAGTGTTATCCGGAATAGAAGAAAAGACTTCATCCCATGGAGATGGAACTGATTCTGGTGTGGTAATACATCTCTTGTAGTGGCTAGTAACATTAGTACCAATAATAAGAGGTATAGTCTTGGAATAAGAAGTATCAGGCACTATCAAAACAGGAACAGAAACAACAGAATCTGAAGTAAGACATGGAACAGAAATTTCCAGGATAGAGTAACCAATATAAGGAATAGATGAATCATTTGCTCCTTTGACACAGAAATCAGAAATACTCAACAGCTCTGGACAAGGATCCAAAGATGAAAAGTAAGAATGAGCAAGAGTTGTGACCATAGAACCAGAGTCTAAAAGTGCTGTAGCAGGGCATCCATTAACAAGAACATCTGTTTCATTGGAATGTCCAATCAAAGGGATACTTGGTGGGCCTCTCTGACTGGGCGGTCCTCCTACTGGCCCTTTGGTGGAGGAGCCTGCTGGTTTAAAGGCTTATCTGTCTTGGATGGGGTAGCAGAGTTAGAACTTGGAGATGGTTTGGGCTCTGTCTCTTGACTTCGGATGTCAGTACCTCTACCTCGCCATCTGTTCCCATCTGACCTATACCTATTCTTCTTGACATCATCAAGGTCTCTTTCGATGCGAGTGACTCTGCTGTTCAAAGTCTTCAACTGAGCAGTAACATCCTGTAACTCCTGTAAAATTTTGGATTCTACAGAGGTGCTACACTGTCTTACATCCTGCACTTTGGACCTGTCGGAAGAATTAGAAGGAAAAGAAGAAGTAGAAGAAGTGGAAGATCTATCCCTGATAAAGGTACCTGATGATTTCACTCCTTGTTGAGCCAACTTCATCTCCTCTTCAACAAGTCGCAACTCTCGCCTAAACCTTGTATAATCAAGTTCCGCCTCAAACTTGTATCTAGTGGCGTTCTTCAAATCCTGGTTCCTTAGTCCAGACCACAATCTGTTCCTCAACATGTCATCCCGTGTCTTTCTATCAAGTGTGATTTGGGAATCAACAAGAAGATGCTCCAGTCGAAGACAATAGTCAACAATTGATTCACCCTCCCGTTGACTTGCAGAGTAGAATTGCTCTTTCAACGATTTCATCCACAGTCGCCCACTCCCCAAGATGTAACAAAACTGACCTGGCCTTCACACGCAGACTACGCCGAATCGACTCCAAAATGGAATGTTCAGAATACATACCGCTTTTGAGAATACAGTTGACTTCATACTTCCAAACGACAAATTCCACATCTTCTTTCTTTAATTCCCCTGAAAACTGAGGTAATTTAGGAAGTCTCTGTGGTGGAAAATTGTAAGGGCTGCTATAAGAATCATGCTGTGGGAGAGAAGCAGATCTGGGAAAGGACTGTGATAATCCTTCAAACTCAGGCCTAGAATAATAATCAGATTTTCTGGGCAAGCTTGAGCCAAGAGGGGTGGAATCGAAATCAGGACGAAAAGAAACACGACTCTGACGTCTTTCAACAAAGGGTGACGAGGCACTTTCATGAATAGAATGCAACCTATGAGGAGATAACACAGGAGGAGAACGATCACGATGTCTATGTCGGTACTCCCTAATAGGTGTATGTGTATCAGGATCAGCATCAGTGGAGAGTGAACGTCTATCTGTTCTAGGTTGCACTGTATCAACAGTATAACCAGAACTCAAAACACGTCTCAAACAATACTCAAGATCTAACTCATCACGACTATCTTTTCCTCTAGGTGTGGTATCGTCATTATCCATATTGATAATAACTGACATAACGTGTCAATAAATCAACAACAACAACTTAGACTGATCAAAATAAATAAAATGAAGGGCACTTTTTACTTGAAATATTATTCCAAATAAAAACTTTCAAATGAAAATAGATAAACTGGAAGTAATACACAAAAATAAATTTTTGTTCACAAGATGGCATACATTGTACACCATACACAAATATGGCAACTGAAATTTGTAATGGTAATATGTATATCTAGCAGAATTTACACACCAGCTGAATTTTATTTACCAAAGACAATTCAGGCCTTCAGTAAATGAATAATTAAAACACACAAAAATGATGTCCCATATTGTACACCATAGAAAATTTTTTTACAAACAAAATAAATAACACATAAATAAACTTTCAAATTTGCAGCTTTTATGTGCACCAATTAAATGTCTGTAAATGCAATCACTATATTCAATGCTGGTAATTCCTTTACACTGTACTAACTTCTATAGTTTTCCAATGTGAGAATGTATGCAATATATAAATATCAAGTCCAGTACTGTATCCAACTTGTAATAAAATTGAATGGATTTCACCTACCAAACAATTTACAAGGGAAATTCAAATAACAATGAAGACAATATAAGCACACACTACTTTCATATGACTGCTATTCCCAAATGTCTTCAATAATCACTTGATTTAATTCAAACTAGAGCACAATGTTTCATGTACTTTCCTGGCTAAACCAGTACTGTAAAATTCACAACAACAAAGATTCAATTGTACCACACTATAATACCTGGTCCAAATAGTTGCGGAGAATTACTTCAATTTCCAATCTTCTCGAGATAACTGCATTCAAAAACCCGAGAAAAGACTAAACAAAATACAATTGTCACTGCAAGTACACCGCAATTGTAAAATGTTTTGTTTTTATTTCAAAAACAGTTCAATTTTAAATAAATGGAACAATTTTTTACACGGACTAGAATATTAAAATAATATAAGAGATTTTATCAAAGGAGTATCTAATCCCTGTGATAAAATGTCAATTATTTTATTATAGTATTTCTTGTATTTTGATATTTATTAGGCTTTCACTGTTATGACAGAAGTACCAACAAGTTCAACTAAACTATCATTACACTACAAGACTACATTACTGACTTTTTCATATTCAGGCACCTAATACAAAACATTTTCCAAAGACACAAATTTTATTGAAGAGTAAGTGAGCCGCCAAAAGATTAATAAATTAATAAAGCTGTCAAAATTAAAGTTCTTCCAAAGATGAAATTCTTTTCTTTCTTTTTTCTTTTTTTTTTCTTTAAATCAGGTAATAGTACAAAAGTATGTCACAAGCTTTTCAATAAAGTGGACTGTTAAAGTGGGGATGTCTTACAGGAGTATAGATAGTAATAATAAGACAATACAGATGGTAAAATGGAAAGAAATGGCTTCTAGAGTATAGTATCAGGGACCAGAAGAAAGATATGAAAGGGTTATCTCACCAATCACCAGTTACCAAAATGAAAATGTATTTATGCAATGATATCTGTTAAACTGTTAATGCAGTGCTCAGTGCCAAGGTTGACTTCCACACAATACACACAACTTCAATGCCAAACAACCTGTCAAATATAAACAATAACTGTAGAAATCTATGACAGTGAAGAAAAATATACAATAAACAATACTTAGATGGTACTACAAAAGATTTTAAGAAATTCTATATAAATAAATCTATCTAAAGGTTAAATCACTAATAAATGACATTCAAGTCAATGTTTATCACTGTAATCTCCTTCCAATAAAAATGTAAACAAAATGTCTAGAGGTAGAATCCAACGTTGAAAAATAAAGAAATCCTGGTCTGTTGAGTTTATGCACTAGTGTTTCAATGTAGAGTACTGTATATTAAATAAAGAGGCCTATATTTACTTTAGAAAGCTTTCATTTGATTCTTAAAACAAAATATAAAATTTTCGATACAACATGATGGACGGAATTCCTTGTTGACATTCACTATGTGACGTAAGCAGGGTTTCCCAATTCCCATTGGCTGATACAAGCGGGGAGACACTCCACCCGAACTGAGTTCGTCCTCAACTGTTTCTCACCAAAACGTCCCAAATGTAACACTGGCCACCAAATGTTACGGATATACGTGAGTTCTCACTCGGGAGGATAGGGCGTTCAAAGAGGAACCTGTAAATATATTGTTGGCACACAATAAGATAGAAATACGGAGTCAATGAAAAACAACAGCTCTCGCTAAAAGTTCTCATTTCTTGTGCTATTGATAATTCCAAGCGAAATACATACACATATCATAGTAATTCATGTTTACAATGTTTTATAACCTCAAATATACCTGTAAATATATTGTTGGCACACAATAAGATAGAAATACGGAGTCAATGAAAAACAACAGCTCTCGCTAAAAGTTCTCATTTCTTGTGCGCATGCGTAAAGGTTAGCGTGACCGAATTCAAAAATGAAGTGAATGAGGCCCGTCAACGTGTTACAGGTCAAATGAAGTTATTAGTATGAAGTTGAATAATGATATGAATGATTGAAAAAGAGACGATAGGGGAATGATATAGAGTATGGGTATGAATTACAGAGTATTCTAGCAAAGACAAAATGACCCTGTGACATTTGCCTCCAAAACAGTCTCCTTACTATGTAAATAAGTTAAATAAAGGTATAGATATGCTTGAAGACTATGTACTAAATATATTTGATAATGGGTGTAAGATATTATGTTACAGGTGATTTTAATGCTCGGACAGGAAATTTGCAAGATACTTTAGAGTGTTATATAAATTCTCCTGATATTGATGGCTATTCAGAATTTTTTGCTACAGATGAAGCAATTAATGAGAGAAAGTCTTGTGATCTCAAGACAAACTCTTTTGGTCATAATTTACTTAATTTCTGTAATTGTTAATGGACGTTTTTGATGATAGGGATATAGGTGAGTTCACATATATTGGATCCACTGGGAGTAGTGTTATTTATAATCTTATTGTTTCTGACGATGTTATACAGTATATTACTTCATTTCAAATTGGAACACGTACTGAATCACCTCATTTTTCTGTACGTTTTGAATTAAGATCTAATATTGGTGTTACTGACAGTGTTACAGAAGTTAGTTTGAAACAAAATAAAGCTAGCCTAGGGTATATTACAATTTTAGTGAGGAAAATACTCAACATTATCGTATCAATTACTTATGAATTACGGATTATTAGACGTTAATATATGTAGTAGAATTTGTGACACAGAAACAGACATTTAACAAATTGTGAAATCTTTTAATGATTTTCTTTAGACTGTGCTAGTTGTTGTTTGAGAAAACTAAATTGTACCATACATTGCTAAAACAACCAAAATGGTTTGATAAATACTGTACTGAGTTAAAATATCAGAAAAATAGGTGTTTAAGAAATTATAGGAGGAATAAAACTGAAGTATTATTAAATTAATTTAAACTTTCTAGGAAAAGATTTAAGAACATATGTGAACAAAAAAAAAACAGGAATATAATGAAAAACAGTTAAATGAGCTGATCGAAAAATGCAAAAATCCAAAAGCTTTTTGGAGAAAGATTTTTATGAGTTCAAATAGAGAAAAGTGTTTTTTTTAAGATAACAGATTAGAAACTGTATCAAAGTTTTCATATGTAGGCAACACTTTCGCAACCAAACTGTCTTTTCTTATATGGCACAGGACAAAAGTATCAAAGCTAAACGATTTCTTATATCTATTCTAAACAAATTGTATGAGTCTGGACAACTTCCAAAACATGCATTCTTCTAAATATTTGATACAAAAATCAGTCCAATTTTGTTATATGGGAGCGAGATTTGAGGTGCTAGTTAGCAAAAATTCACTGAATCCATTCAAAATTATGCATGTAAAAGATATATGTGCCTTAGTCAGAAACAATTAATATAGCTATTTTGGGGGATTGTGACAGACATCCAATGTTTATTACAATTGCTTAAAGAGTTATTAAATATTGGTGTAGAATCTAAAAGATGGATGAACAAAGATATGTAAAAATAAGCATACAATATGATGAAATGTTTTGATAACTATGGACAAAAAAATTGGGAAACATATGTTAAAAATCTACTTATGAGAAATGGATTTGGACAATTTTGGTTTGATCAGAGTGTACCCAATGGGAAATAATTCCTTCATCAATTTACTCTTAGACTTAAGGATCAGTATCTTCAAACTTGGTATTCTGATGTGGGAACTAGTTCTAAACTGTCATTGTATGCAAATTATAAGTTAACTTTTGAACATGAAATATATTTGGATTGTATAACAATTAAAAAAATTAGAAATGCATTGGGTACATTAAGGACCTCTTCACATGACTTAGAAATAGAAAGAGGAAGGTATTCTAACCCTGAAAGAAGTCAAAGAATATGCAAACTTTGTTAAACTGAAATTGAAACTGAATTTCATTTTGTTTTAAAACGTCCCAGATTAACATCATTTAGAGAGAAATATATCCCATCTAAATTCTATCAGTCACATAATATTAATAAGTTCAATATTTTGAGGTCATCGAAAAATGTAGATATTATAATGAGATTGGCAGTGTTTTCATATTGTGCTTTTCAAGAACGTAAAATGATGCTAAATGATATTGTTTAAATATATAATTATTTACGTATCTACACATTCTGGCGGGTGAATACTACACATATATGTTAGAATAGTTTATTTCTGTCAATTTATATACATTTATACTAGTAGTTATAAATTGTATTTGATCTATATAGTACACTGGCACTACATCATGTTATGCTTGTAATGTATATGTTTTGTTGATATGGGCCGGAGGGTAGAATCAGATATTTTTTTTAACATTGTCATTGTCATTGTTTCAGATATTCTCGTACAATGGCCGCTTTCGTTGACGAAGTATTGTCCTGTAACAAATCGACACCACGGAGACCAGTTGCTGGTCGACGGTTTTTGAAATATTCGTTTTTATTTATGAAGGATGTTGCTTTGTAAAACTTGTCTTTTACAGATTTACTCTTTGGTACGACAATTTGCAAAGCGGGACCTTTGATTGCCCATATTTTGTTATGTATTTTTCTCTTGGACTCATTAAAGTGAACGCCAGTGATAGTGATGATATTTACGAAAGATCGATTGTTGTATTTAGGGAACTGTTTCAGTAATTGTTTGAAGATTCTTACCCGAGCAAGTGTTTCCTCTTTTGTAATGAAATGGCGTATCCATCTTGCACTTATCTTTTTCATTTTTAAATCACGTCGAATAATTGTATGAGCGATCCCTACAGAGGTACTAACGCATTTAGCTATTTACTTAGTTGTAAATCTTGCATCCGGATGCATCAATCAAATTCTTTACCTTTTCAACCATATTTGGCGAAGCTGCAGTTTTCGGACGGCGTGCATGAGGTGCATCGTTTACTGAATCCACAACATTTTAAAAGTGAGAAAGAAAGTTCATTGTTCCAAAAAAAAAAAACACACGACATATTTCATTTAATGTCTTTCGACTGTATACCAAGAATACATGCTATAGGACCGTATTTGGTCAGTGAAAGGGAAAACGTTTCACAACCATTTTTGCTTTATCATACACGAGTATATAGCGTTAATCGAGCTATTGTCAAATCCAAATGCCCCTCCAAAGGTGTACAGTGGGTAAACAAATTTACTTTGCATGGACGATAAATAACTCACATGGCCCGAGTAGGTTTATAAAGATTCCCGTCTGAAATTATCTATTACATATATTTATAAAAAGAGTTCGGCAGTCTCTTTACATTTAAGGTACTTAAACATGTTCCAGTATCAACTGTTGGACAATCACTATTAGTAACTCTTGAAAATATATAATGAATTAAGTCATCTCAACTTAACAATGAAAATATAAGCAAAATGTCAGCAAAAGTATACAGAGGTCAATTATGCGCGACGTAGATGTGATAAGTGATAATAACTTCAGTATATGTACTTGCATGAATATATTATACTACGTAAAGTTACATGCAAGAACTAGAGAGCCTAATTTTTTTTTTTTAAATTTAACATAATGTTTCATGATATATCGGAATACAATGTATTATTATTATATATTCTTTTCAGAAGTTCAAGAAAGTATTATCAAATTAGGGTTTAACCAATATGTACTCTGTTGCGTTGTCTTTTTATTGACAAACCGATGCTCGCTTTCTAGTATTTATTCTTAATGCTTACCAGGTCCTATAATTATCTTAATCTATCGACATTTTGTATCAATATTTTAGGTAAAAAATGTTTTGTTTAACAACTATTATTATATCCATAATGTACGTGTTTATAGAAACCGGTATATACATACACGAACCCCTGTACTATTTTGAAAATATATATCTACCATACTGATAATACCAAGATCTACAACCTTGCATATACGCATATAGAAACCAGGCTTGAATTGGTAACACTATACCGGATCTTCTACATATTTACTATTTAGACAATTAACATCACAGGTAAAACGTTTAACTTACATGAATACCATATAATTTTAATTTTTGTTTACATGAAGTATAGTTATTGGAAGCAATGTTAACAATCTATATAAATGTACGAAAAACAATATTTGATAAAAAGTAAGATGACCATTCTTAAAAGATGTCGAACATGTGATCAGGATTTGAAAGCCAATACCAATTATACAAACATTAATTAAAACACATTTAAATGATATGATATATTGAAATATACACTTATAGCTGTTTTAACTGTTATTTTCTTAAAGTAAAGATATTGATACGACCAAATGTCGCATTTGGATGAATGTTAGCATTAAAATATTTTTGAAAACATTTATGAAGTGTGATTTTATAAAGCTTAAACAACCGAACATTTTGCCGGCTTCTTACTTTCACCATACTGTAGTAAACTTTACATTTCAATTATATTTGTGTTGTGAACTTTACATATCGATAAGTGTTATCTTTTCGAAATCTAATTCCAAGCTATTCGTAAATATGGAATTGAAATATTCGAGAAAATCCGTTTATAAACTTTTTACAATTACAAGGTTAAATAATTTTGAAAAACACATTTTTGTCGTATTTTGCATGTTAAAATACTGCTAGAAGGAAATAGTGCTTTATTCCCTAATACAACTAGCTTATTATAAATATAAACCGTCTCCAAAGTGATTATATAAGAATAGTAATTATATGCATCAATCACCCTAGGAACAACAAATACAGTAACAATTCATTCTGTTGTTTTCACTAAAACTCATTTCTCTTACGTCTATGACAATGTTGTTCCTAGATCTGAAAATAAACAAATACATTAATAAATAAATATATAAATAAATATAGCATTAATTGATTAATTAATCGATTGGTTAATTGATAAATAAATAAATAAATAATAATTATGAACAACAATAGAAAAATGAATAAATAAATAAATGAATAAATAAATAAATGAATGAATAAATAAATACATGAATGAATACATCAATAAGTAAATAAGTACATAACATAATATAACATTAATTAATTAATTAATTAATTAATCATAATAAATAAATTATAATTATGAACAACAATCAAGACATCAAGTACTTAGAATTATCATAATTCTAGGTAAATCAAGTAAACACATAACAATTACCATTGTATAAATTATCCGTGGTCCTGTTATTACTCAAACTCTCGTAATTATTTGTTACATCAGCTGACTCAGCATTTACAGCGCCGAAATCAGTTCTAGTGTTATAATATGTTGGAATCTCAACGTTATGTTTGTTGTCTTGGGGCGTTTTACTTGCAAGATACCTGTGTAAAGCGTAGAACTTAATTTAGTATTAAAGTCAATTTTTAGTTATAGGTAAAAAAGCAAGTAACAACCAACAAAATTAATTATTTATTAATTATTATTTATTATTATTATTATTTCTCTCATTTATAAATAGAATTTGTTTTGCATTAAGGACAAAAATGTTGTGTAGTATTTAATTAGCGAATACATTTACCTTCGTCTAATGTGGTTAAACAACACAGCAAATACTACTATGGCAGCACAAGAGCCGAATCCAGAGAAATAACCAATGGTAAAATTACTATCTTTATTGTCACACCGTGCACATGTTTGTTGTTGGGTTACAGGTTCGGCTGATTGTGTTGTTGTTTCTGATGTTTCTGTAGATATAACATTAACGTGCATTAGATATAATGCTTACTCTGCTTGAATGATTACTGAAACAATGTTCTCGTCATAGACTGCATTAGTAGTTGTCTAAGATCAAGTTCAGTCGGATGGAGCGAGAGACTCGTAATCTCGATATTGAGTGTTCAATTTCAGAACTGGACAACTAAAATAACTAAAACAGTCTTTCCGACCAATATCTATTAAATGCCACTATACTACCAGTAAAACGGGGTAAAAAACAAAGACTTAGTAATATATTATTTTGACAGTAATAATTTGCAGATTGTTTACCGATTGTGGTAGTTTGAGTACAGTTATCTCCAGTCAGTCCATCCTTACATCCATCCGTACATGTACCGGTGTTTCTATCACATCTCAGATCTTTACATCCACCAGGACAAGATTTATCACAGGTATCGCCCCAAAATGTTTGGTTACATCCGTTTAAACAATATCCGCCTGCATGTTCACATGTATGTTTACCACTTGTTACTATGCATGCCGGGTTGCAGGCTAAACTGCAATTGGTTGAGTAAAAATTACCTTTACACAGTAGACAACTACTTCCGTCATTTTTTGAACACTTTAAACAATTTCTGTTACATTGTTTGGAACATTTGTCACCAGTCCAACCCTCATTACATTCCCCTTGACATATTCCAGTACTATCACAATTCGTAGAACATACTTTTGAGCACAATAATGTGTGTGATCCGCATGTCTCACCATTGAATATCTGTCCCTCTGGACAATCAGCACAGACTAACGAACCATTGTGTATTTGACACTGGTTACAACCTTGAATAACACAGTCCGGACATTGCACACAGTAAACATTGCCATAAAACTTATAGAGGTAAAAACCATTATTGCAAATATAACATGTTTTCACATCCGTACAATGTTTACAATTTGACAGACAGGTTCACATATTGTCTCGACACCGCGTTTAGCGATAAAATATCCATCTTTACAACCACTTGAACATTTACGTAAATCACAACGTTCATTTTCACATAAACTACAATTGTGTTGACATTTAAATCCATATAAATTGGGCCTACATTGCGTACAATCTCCCGTTTTAGACTGACATTCCCCATTTAGACAATTACCATCACAGTTGAAAGTACATCTAAAACCATATTTATTTGGCTTATTACACAAAGTACAGTCATCGAAGTTGTTACATTTTGCACAATCTGGAGGACATGGTGAACAGAAGCCATTTGATAAAAAGTAAGATGATTCACAACTTGTACAAGTTGAACCAGAGCATGATTGACAGCCAAAAGAACATTCTGTAAATATTGATATTTGTTTTTGCCCTTTTACATATAAATATGCAGTTTTATATACATTTCCAAATGTACAATATTCGGTAATTATAATTATAAATGAAATATACAAACCATGAATATCATAAGATAATTAAGTAGAGGTTTTAAATATCTAAAGATGCATTTAATAAACGAAAAAAAAAAAACATTAATCAACTTATCAACTTAAATTCTCTAATTTGTATATTTACATTGTTTTGAGTTATATATATTTCCACATTTACAATGTAAAGAACCCACAAATATGCTAAGTCGGATTTTGTTGATAAAAATTTAAAATTCTAAACTTGACCACAAAAACTTAGGAATAATAATAAATAAACTTTTAAAAGTCAACATTTTATAGATGTATTTAGGAAATTCAAAGAACATATATTAACAGAAATTCACATGTTTATATTCTTATAGTACAACTTATCATGAAGTAAAATAACTTACCAGTAAATACCATATCCACAATCAATACTAGTATAAATGCTGACGTTTCCTTATACAACATTATCCCGAATTCATATATGCAATTCTAAAAGTGACAATTCTTTATATAGATAATAATGTGATCAACTTACGGAAAACATATAATTTAGCATAACTAACGATGCTGCTTTAATTCTTCTTCTTTTTGTTTTGTTATATATTTAGCTTAAAAAAAGAATAATACTGAAGGTACTGTGCCGCTATGATAATGTGAGAGTGACGTTGCATTTTTTGTGTAAACACAAGTTTACAATCTTTGCCTGAATAGGTAAAATAGTTTTTTTAAGAAGACAATATAATACAAAATAAGGAGTAGAATTTTCAATGTCTTCTTGGCAAAGTTGGCAAAGTCGTTGGGATGTGATACGATATAAAACTTTATCTCGAGTTCGAGCCTCATATGTTGTCTAACATTTTTCTTTTTTTTTCTTTCCCTATTTATCTCAAAATTTATGATAGATGCACATAAATTGGAATATCAAGGTAATTTTATTATAATTTTTAATAATTTTAGTAAACCTGGAATAATATTTTTATCTTGTGTTTTGTGGAGTAAGTAATAGTGATAATACTTATGCAGTGCACGAGTATTTCGTGCAAACTGAACTATAGTTGAAACAATTTGTGTACAGTATATGGTTTCATCAACTTGCTAGATATGCCTACATTGAAAAAAAATTAAAAATTAAAATGAGAAGTAAATAAAAAATAAACACAACTCTCGTAATCCTTACAAGTACAAAAACATATTCCTTATACATTAATAATTTTTGCGAACCAAACCGGTCTTGCATTGATATTCAACTAGATATTTAACTGACAGCCTTACCTACTGCGTTACGTTGTTGATATTTTAATTCATATCGTTAAAAGATCATAATTACAATATGATAACTGTTTTACACCGTAATAGTGGACTTGGCCGTCGCGTCACTAAATAATTATCATAAACATACAGTTTGTATTTTGTATTCGTGATTTGTATTCATTACAATAAAATATGTTAGCCATATCGAAATTGTCAAACAGAGTTTTAAATGTACAATTTTACTTAAACGAAAAGAAGCTTATGATTATATCTTTATGATTGTATTGGAAGAATCACTACAATGCCCGTTATTCCTGTTTAAAAAAGCGAAATAAATTAAGAAATATCACTAATCATTCACAACAACAATCAAAAGATATAAAATATAAATACCTTATATAAATACCTGATAAATCAATCACAAATAAACCGGTTCAAAACTTCCTCTTTCAATGTTGTGATTTGAATAGATACGCTATGCATCAGTGACTCCCTTTAAAAGATTATTTTTAGACTCAAAAATACTCGGATTGATACGATCAAAAGAGAACAAAACCGCTTTTAATTCATAAACTCTATTATCTTCTTAGCAAATACTAACAAATCGTTATTCATGCCTTTAAAAGTAAATAATAATTTACTTAAGGAACATTTAAAATGTATCATGGTATCAAACATGCAACTATTTGTTCGCCTGATTGGGGTTTACGTCACATCGACACAGTTTATGTCATATCGCGACGTTCCAGCTTTACTTTACTTGGTACAAATGTAAGAAAAAAATATACATTTGCTATCAATTATATTATTATTAAACAAATCATTTCCCTGCACTTGCATTGCGTCATGGTTTGTATGGCTGTTCAAAAAATATTCAATCATAATTATAAGGTCCAATCGACGACAATTTGATAGTATATCCTTTTCTTTATTTTATCCATGGATCCGCGAAAAATATATATTTAATATTTTATAAAAGAGGATAGTCTCTACATAAAAGTAAGTATTCAGACTCAAAGTATTTAATAAATCTACATGTTAAGAGATTTGATTAAAGACGAATAAAGTTCAATAAAAGTTATGACGCTTTTGATTAATTAATTAATTAATTAATTAATTAATTAATTAATTAATTTATTTATTTATTTATTTATTTATCTATCTGTCCATTTTATTAATGTATTTTCTTTATTAAAATCAAATGTTTTAAAATAGTCCTTCAATAAAGTATGCGGGACAATATTTTTTTTTGATACCTGAAGTTGATGGAAAGACCCTCTCAGAAAATGTTGATAAACCATGACTTGATTGAAAACAAACTAAACATTGGAAACGCCTAGAAACAATTACTAGTTCTTTACAACGTTCTCATAGAATTGGCAAGTACTATTCAAAATAAAGTAAGACTCGTTGTCCCAAAATTTGCTTTTGGTCACGAAAAGTAGTGTGTGCGTACAAAAACGAGTATGCTGACAAAGCCAGAAGAAGTTGTAGAGACTAGGAGACAATTTAAAAAAAAATGTCAACAAATTATATCTGCATTAATTTCATGAAATTTAAGGAACATGTTTTAAGGAGAAATCACACATTTGTATTCTTAAAGACAAATTATCATAGAGTACAAGAACTTACAAGTAAATACCATATCAACAAACGGTACTAGTATAAATAATGACGTTTCTTTAGAAAACAGTATGTGTAAAGCAGTCTAGAAAATGAGAATAATATACATATCGATAATAATGTTAACAAGCTATCGGAATTCTCTCGAATTCACATGTTTAGCATAACTAAACGATGCTGTTTTTTTATTATTTTACATTTCATTGGTTATAACTTTATGCTCAAAAATCAAAGTGATGCTTATAGTATGTCCTTTGTATAAGACGTTTAACATAAATGATGATAAAATATATAAGACAATTAGTACCAAGTACCTTAACTAAAAGAATTTACACAATACTAATATCCGCTTTCCTTGTTTGAAAACGTGAAAGAAAATAGGTAATATCACTAAACATTCCTAAAACAACACAAAAAAAACAAACAAATAAAAAGCAAAACACGGATAGATATATAACTACCCGATAAATCACTACTAGATTTACGTCTTTAAAACTTCCTCTTTAAATGTTGCAATTTGAATTAGTTACGGTATGCATCAGTGACTCCCTTTGTAGCCATTTTAAAATGTTATTTTTAGACGCGAAATATTCGGATTGATACGGTCACAAAAAGAACAAATTCTCTTTTAAATCAAAAACTGTATTTATTTTTTTCTTGCAATAATAAGAACAAAAACTTAAATTATACCTGTAAAGGTAAATTACAATCTAGTTAAAGAGTATTTTAAATGTATTCAAGCATTAAACATGTTATTAAAATGTACAATCTGACTGACGTTCAGATCTACTAATGTCTGTTATGTATATCTCATTACGACCTTGTATGTTTCGCCTTCTTTATAATTCGGACTTCCCGAGAAAGCTATATTTAGCCATGCAATCAAACCGGTTTTTACACAGGCTTTAGAAAAAGTATCAAAATACCGTTTTCCTTGGAAGTGAAACAAATTGTTGGTTTTTGTTGGGAATTTTTTTTCTATTAAATTTACTTGTAATAATAGAGTTAATTTTAATTGGCAAGATTGTTTTGCCAGTTAACCTGTGGGAATAAACTTGCCGTTGTCCATATAGCTCAAGATCGTGACAATTTCCTACTCACTATTTCCCAGGGTTGAAATTAGAAACCGCATCGCTTTCAAAATTATAAATGCTCGCCGATGTTGGCTATGTGAAAGATCACCAGAAATAACTTCTTAATTGGTCACTGTTAGATATAAAAGTGGAGCGTTTTTAGAGCTAATTTGAATCAGATATTTACATTTAATATAGCGTGTTGGAACATTGATGGTATAAAAAATAAAATTATTGACAATGACTTGTTGGAATATTAAAATCAATTTGATATGTTTTGTTTTTTTGGAAACATGGTTAACAGATGAAACAGACATTTCTCAAACATTTTTAAACTATGATTATTATTTTGTCAAGGGTAGTAAAACTGCTCTGTACGGTAGAGCGATGGGTGGAATATTGGTGTATGTAAAATGCTCTATATCTCATTATATTTCACGTATTTTGCCAGAATGTGATTTTGGTATATTTCTTAAACAAAGTGAAAATATTTCGTCTTCACATAAAGCATCTGTTCTTATATATTTGCCTCCAAAACAGTCTCCTTATTATGTAAATAAGTTAAATAAAGGTATAGATATGCTTGAAGACCATGTACTAAATATATTTGATAATGGGTGTAAAGATATTATGTTACTAGGTGATTTAATGCTCGGACAGGAAATTTGCAAGATACTTTAGAGTGTTATATAAATTCTCCTGCTACAGATGAAGCGATTAATGAGAGAAAGTCTTGTGATCTCAAGACAAACTCTTTTGGTCATAATTTACTTAATTTCTGTAATTGTTAATGGACGTTTTTTTGATGATAAGGATATAGGTGAGTTCACATATATTGGACCCACTGGGAGTAGTGTTATTGATTATCTTATTGTTTCTGACGATGTTATACAGTATATTACTTCATTTCAAATTGGAACACGTACTGAATCACCTCATTTTTCTGTAAGTTTTGAAATTAAGATCTAATATTGGTGTTACTGACAGTGTTACAGAAGTTAGTTTGAAACAAAATAAAGCTAGCCTAGGGTATATTACAATTTTAGTGAGGAAAATACTCAACATTATAGTATCAATTACTTATGAATTACGAATTATTAGTTAATATATGTAGAAGAATTTGTGACACAGAAACAGACATTTAACAAATTGTGAAATCTTTTAATGATTTCCTTTTAGACTGTGCTAGTTGTTGTATGAGAAAAACTAAATTGTACCATACATTGTTAAAACAACCAAAATGGTTTGTTAAATACTGTACTGAGTTAAAATATCAGATAAATAGGTGTTTAAGAAATTATAGGAGGAATAAAACTGAAGTATTATTAAATGAATTTAAACTTTCTAGGAAAAGATTTAAGAACATATGTGAACAAAAACAACAGGAATATAATGAAAAACAGTTAAATGAGTTGATCGAAAAATGCAAAAATCCCAAAGCTGTTTGGAGAAAGGTTAAATTTATGAGTTCAAATAGAGAAAAGTGGTTTTTTGAAGATAACAGATTAGAAACTGTATCAAATTGTTCATATGTAGGCAACACTTTCACAACCAAACTGTCTTTTCCTTATATGGCACAGGACCAAAGTATCAAAGTTAAACGAGTTCTTATATCTATTCTTAACAAATTGTATGAGTATGGACAACTTCCAAAACATATATATTCTTCTAAATATTTGATACAAAAATCAGTCCAATGTTGTTATATGGGAGCGAGATTTGGGGTGCTAGTGAGCAAAAATTCACCGAATCCATTCAAAATTATGCATGTAAAAGATATATGTGCTTTAGTCAAAAAACAATTAATATAGCTATTTTTGGGGATTATGGCAGATATCCAATGTTTATTACAATTGCTAAAAGAGTTATTAAATATTGGTGTAGAATCTTAAAGATGGATGAACAAAGATATGTAAAAAAAGCATACAATATGATGAAATGTTTTGATAACTATGGACAAAAAAATTGGGTTACATATGTTAAACATTTACTTATGAGAAATGGATTTGGGCAGATTTGGTTTGATCAGAGTGTACCCAATGAGAAATAATTCCTTCATCAATTTACTCTTAGACTTAAAGATCAGTATCTTCAAACTTGGGTTCTGATGTGGGAAATAGTTCTAAACTGTCATTGTATGCAAATTATAAGTTAACTTTTGAACATGAAATATATTTGGATTGTATAACAATTAAAAAAAATTAGAAATGCATTGGGTACATTAAGGACCTCTTCACATGACTTATGGATATGAAAACTTTGTAATACTGAAATTGAAACTGAATTTCATTTTGTTTTAAAATGTCCCAGATTAACCTCTTTTAGAGAGAAATATATCCCATCTAAATTCTATCAGTCACCTAATATTAATAAGTTCAATATTTTAAGGTCATCGAAAAATGTAGATATTATAATGAGATTGGCTGTGTTTAAGAACGTAAAATGGTGCTAAATGATATAGTTCAAATATGTAATTATTTACGTATCTACACATTCAGGCGGGTGAATACTACACATATATGTTAGAATAATTTATTTCTGTCACTTTATATACATTATTACTAGTAGTTATAAATTGTATTTGATCTATATAGTACACTGGCACTACACCATGTTATGCTTGTAATGTATATGTTTTGTTGGTATGGGCCGGAGGCCAAAATCAGATAAAATATTTAACATTGTCATTGTTTCAGATATTCTCGTACAATGGCCGCTTTCGTTGACGAAGTATTGTCATGCAACAAATCGAACACGACATATTTCATTTAATGTCTTTCGACTGTATACCAAAAATACATGCTATATGACCGTATTTGGTCAGTGAAAAGGAAAACGTTTCACAACCATTTTAGCTTTATCATACACGAGTATATAGCGTTGATAGAGCTATTGTCAAATCTAAATGCCCCTCCAAAGGTGTACATTGAGTAAACAAATTTACTTTGCATGGACGATAAATAACACACATGGCCCGAGTAGGTTTATAAAGATTTCCGTCTGAAATTATCTATTACATATATTTATAAAAAGAGTTCGGCAGTCTCTTTACATGTAAGGTACTTAAACATGTTCCAGTATCAACTGTTGGACAATCACTATTAGTAACTCTTGAAAATATATAATGAATTAAGTAATCTCAACTTAACAATGAAAATATAAGCAAAATGTCAGCAAAAGTGTACAGAGGTCAATTATGCGTGACGTAGATGTGATAAGTGATAATAACTTCAGTATATGTACTTGCATGAATATTTTATACCACGTAAAGGTACATGCAAGAACTAGAGAGCCTAATTTAGTTTTATTTAAATTTAACAGAATGTTTCATGATATATCGGAGTATTAATATTATATATTCTTTTCAGAAGTTCAGGAAAGTATTATCAAATTAAGGTTTAACCAATATGTACTCTGTTGCGTTGTCTTTTTATTGACAAACCGATGCTCGCTTTCTAGTATTTATTCTTAATGCTTATCAGGTCCTATAATTATCTTAATCTATCGACATTTTGTATCAATATTTTAGGTAAAAAATGTTTTGTTGTACAACTATTATTATATCCATAATATACGTGTTTATAGAAACCGGTATATACATACACGAACCCCTGTACTATTTTGAAAATATATATCTACCAGATATCCATCTTTGCATCCTTCAGTACATGTTTACATGTTTCCTGTCACATAATTACAGTCAAAGGACATAATTATTCGCCACTTTCAAAATGGCGGCCAATTACGCAATCTTAAGCAACAAACAGGAAATGGTCATTACAGGATCATAAGTAATCATCTTCCTCAATAATTTGTCAGATTTCCTTTCATTCTTATTACTTCTTTAATTCTATGTGGAATTGTTCTCTAAAGACATTGTACACGATCTAGAGATATATTTTCCCATATATGTGAAATTTCGGCAAACAGCTGTTCGCGGGTATGTTTGTAACTTACGCGGTGTTTCAATCGTCGTTTGATTTGTATGTAACCAAAAGTTGTCTATTATATTTAAGTCAGGAGAGTATGCTGGCAAGGATGTTGTAGTTACATCATTTTCTGTTAAATAATTTTTTACTTATCCTGCTCTATGAACTGGGGCATTGTCATCCTGGAACACATAGTCATTATTTCCAAAATGCCTTGCAATAACTGGTCATAAATTATTGTCTAACACATCTACATATATCTGTGCATTTATATTACCCTCAACAGCAGTCAAAGTTCCGATACCCCCAAAGCATACACATCCCCAGACCATAACACTAAGCTTAGCCCTGGGAGCGGGACAAACTAAGTGAGGCTTATATTTTTCGTCGTCTTTCCTCCAAATGATAATATTGTTTTTCTTCCCGATGACCACCTGACTTTCATCACTAAATATCCACTTACTCCAGTGTTCTTCCACAGTCCAATGTTTTCTTTCATTAAACCATTTTACCCAATTTTTTCGACTACCCCTGCCAACAACCAGCCTCTTCTGAAAAGCCCTCCTTTTAAACCCCAACTCATGATTTTTTCTTTCAATAGTTTTATCACAAAAAGTTCGATCCATACCTGTATTCATCATATCCGTAACATCTCACAAAGTCCTTTTCCTGTTATATTTTATAATCCGAGAAAGTTTTGTTCTATCTCGTTCCGTAAATATTTTTTTCTACCCCTCCCACTACGATTTTCAACACTTCCAAACTGTCGATATTTCTTTATTACACTTTTAATTGTTGATCTAGGAATACCCAGTAATTTTGACAATTCTGACTGATTTTTATTCTCCTTATAACTATTTATAACCAATTCTCGTACATCCCTACTTAATTCTTTTGTTTTCGGGGCCATTTTTAAAAACGCCCACGAAATAAACTTGTAAATAATGCAGCGAATTATTAAGCTGTATTTTACGTCACCAAAGACTGATTGAACTTTGGCCCTGTTTACATGAATTATACTATTTATAGCGCGCAGCTTAAATTCAAAAGGTACATGTATATGGTGCGTAGCGCGAACGTCAGGGGTGGCGAATAATTATGTCCTTTGACTGTAACTTATTTTAGGTTTCGCCCCAGGAGCTTTGTTTACACTCGTTTTAAGACTATGCATTTGCAGGTCCACATGTTCTTTTATTGTCCCTTTCTGTACATAATGGATGGCTAATTTAACGACATTTTGCTAAAATAATGTCACCATTGCAATGTAGACATATATCTTTATTTTCACTTGAGCATTTGAGTCTTTGTTTTCTACTTAGGAACGCAGGGACGGTAACTCGCACTTTCAGTTCCGTACATGAACATGTTATTTGGCGTTCTTCTTCAGGGAATCCGTTTTCATCCCATCGAATTTATATAGATGAAAACCATAATTGTATAATTAACATGTTCTGACATGACATTCGAGCAATGATTGCAATTTGACGAAAATTTATATACCGTTTTTAACCGGTTTTATACTGATAATACCCAGATCTACAACCTTGCATATACGCATATAGAAACCAGGCAATCAAAGTTGTTATATTTTCATCCTCAAGGGATTGTTCGGCGTTCAGTGTCGGTGTCCCCTCCATGTCCAGCCTTCATAGTTCTTGTTGATGGGTCGTATGGGGGTTGCGTTCATTGAACGCCGCCATTCCTTGTTGATCTTGTTTATTATATTTTATGCTCACAACCGTGTTGTTTGTGCCGTGTGGCGGCTGTAAAAAGTCTCCCCGTACATGCAATCAATGTTGTTATATTTTCATCCCCAAGGGATTGTTCGGCGTTCAGTGTTGGTGTCTCCTCCATGTCCAGCCTTCATAGTTCTTGTTGCTGGGTCGTATGGGGGTTGCGTTCATTGAACGCCGCCATTCCTTGTTGATCTTGTTTATCATATTTTTTGAATTTGTAACAATATACCGGATCTTCTACATATTTACTATTTAGACAATTAACATCACAGGTAAAACGTTTAACTTACAGGAATACCATATAATTTTAATTTTTGTTTACATGAAGTATCGTTATTGAAGCAATTTTAACAATCTATATAAAACAATGAAAAACAATATTTGATAAAAAGTAAGATGACCATTCTTAAAAGATGTCGAACATGTGATCAGGATTTGAAAGCCAATACCAATTATACAAACATTATTTAAAACACATTTAAATGATATGATCTATTGAAATATACACTTATAGATGCTTTAACTGTTATTTACTTAAAGTAAAGATATCGATACGACCAAATGTCGCATTTGGATTTCAGCCGAATGTTGGCGTTAAAAATTTCCGCCATTTAATATAAAATATGTAAAGATGCATTTAATGTATAAGACTTGTCCGAATTGTGTCATTCAAATTTGTAGGTTAACACTTACAATTGATTTGGAACTATCATGCAGAAGTATTTACGATCAAATACTTTATCAACAAACATTTCTGGTTTAAATTATACCGTTTTCAAGAAAAATGTTATACATGTTATCAGCACACATTATAAAACAAAGTATAAATGTCATATTGCAAATACAGGATCAAAGTATTCGAGAAAAAACGTTTATAAGGAATAACAAGGTACAGTAATTTTGAAAAACACATTAGTCGTATTTCACATGTTAAAATATTGGATAAGGAAATTTGGTTTATTCCCTAATATAACTAGCTTATTAAGAATATAAGCCGTTTTCAAGGGGATTATATAAGGATAGTAATTATATGCATCAACCACCTCAGAACCAACAAATTCATTCTGTTGTTTTCACAAGTAAATCACTAAAACTGATTTCTCCTACGTCGATGACAATGCTGTTCCTAGATCTGAAAAAAGATGAATAAAAAGACAAATAATGAAGTAAATAAATAAATATAGCATTAATTTATTAATCAATAATAATATAATAAATAATAATAATAATAATAATAATAATAATAATTATAATGATAATTATAATAATAATAAATAATAATTGTGAACAACAATGATGACCTCAAGTAATATCATAATTCTAGGTAAATCAAATAAACACATTACAATTACCATTGTATACATTATCCGTGGTCCTGTCATTACTCAAACTCTCGTAATTTTTAGTCGCATCAGTTGACTCAGCATTTACAGCTTCGAAATCAGTTCTAGTGTTATAATATGTTGGAATCTCAACGTTAGGTTTGTTGTCTTTGGGCGTTTTACCTCCCACATATCTGTATTAAATAACAGAATTTATAATTCAATTAAAAGTTATTATATAAGTCGATTTTAAGTAATACGTATAAAAGCAAACCAGTGATCAACCGACGCAATTAACTTGAAAGTACAAACTTATCAATTAAATCATAAACAAAAAACATTTATATAACACTATGCTTATTATTATTATTATTATTATTATTATTATTATTATTATTATTATTATTACAGTAGGGTGAACGTGTCAGTTTACACGCAAAACGCACGTTACACGCTATACGAACGCACGTTACACGCACGCAAAACGAAACGAAATACGCAGACGCACGCAAAACGATATACGCTAAACGAAATACGCTAAACGATATACGCACGCTAAAACGCACGCAAAATGAAAACGTTTCTAAACCTTTAATAAAATATCGTAATCAGTTTAAGTTTTTAACAACTTTATAGCTACATGTAGATCGTTTAGCGATAAATTTTGATAATCATATATATGGTAGCTAGAAATGTATTTTAAACGAGTCAACCTAGCACCGAAATTAATTTTTGTCACAGCCTCAACAAATGATTTTTAGAAATATTTATAAGCTATCATGCGCTAATTAATATCGAAAGTAAAATAGTTAGGGTAACGTGTTCCTTTTTATGCGCAATCGGATAAAGAACTATCCCTTGCATTCACTACGTAATCTCTACGTAATAGTCCAACATGGCCGACATTTGAAATGCATTGCAATTTTTCATAAATATACAGTGCTAACAATTAAATTCAGATGGATTTATGAGGCAAATCTATATATTAAGTGAGGATGCATCATAATCAATCGAACTATATAATCTTGAGTGTAAAATAAAGGAATTAACTATTTTGACAGAAGTCACGAAAACAGATTAAAAACAAACACAATATTCTGCCACGGATAACATTCAGGGAAATGGATAACATTAAAGGAAAAGCTTCGAATTCCAGAATCAAGAATGATTAAATTGCTGGCACAATACGTAGATTTAAGTTGATGTCCTGAATGTTTCATTTGGACACCGCATGATTTACTGTTTTGTCGCCAGTTAAAGTTTCTCAGAACGAAAGTGAAAGTAGAAATAAACAATACTGAAATCCAGTGAAATCACCAAAAAAGGTAAACTTTTTAGGGCATTACAATATATGAGTAAATAAAATTTTTAAAGAAGGGAAATTTTTATTTTAGGCCCTGAAACTGTAATCGAGGGGAAAAAAAATGGGGAAAAAAAGGGAAAGGTTTTTGATTTTAAAGTTATTGGTTTTAAAAAAGAGGGCCCACAACAAAAAATATTTTTCTTTTTCACAAAAAATTTTAAAAATTTTATTAAATTTGGGGTTTAAAATATGTTTTTAATATGTTTAAATCAACACCCTGTGTTTAAATTTTGCCACTAAAGTAAAAAATGGTTTTTGACATGGGTTTGCACAAAATTTTTGCCCGTAAACGCCCAATTACCCGTTATAAAAAAACATTGGAAAAAAACCCCGCAAAAATTTTTTTAAGCTTTAATCCCTATAGGCGTGAAAATTTGAAAAACTACTTTTTTTTTCCCCTTTTAAAAGGTCTTCTTTTTGGTGTTTTGTGATCCCAGTAGGGTGAATGTTCCAGTTTACATGCAAAACGCAAGTTCAGGAAAAAACGCATGCACGTTACATGCTAAACGAACGCACGTTACATGCACGCTTTATGAAACGAAATACTCAGACGCAAGCAAAACGAAATACGCTTAACGATATACGCACGCTAAAACGCACACAAAATAGAAAACGTTTCTAAATGTTAATAAAATATCCTTATCATATAAATTTTTAACAACTTTAGCTAGATCGTTTAGTGATTTGATTAAATGATAGGTAGCCATTCATGTATTTTAAGCGGGTTTATGTTAACTAACTTATCTTATGTCCCAGGTTAAAGCTGTAAAGACATCAATCCGCGAATGCACACAGTATTATTTTTTGTCGGGCAGCCTAAACAAATGATTATTAAAATAACAAGCCATCAAGCGCTAATACATGCAATAAAAATGATTTAACAGGGTTGTCTTTATGCACATTTCTGAAAAAATACTTTGCTTTATACCAGGAATCTCTTAGATAGATAATAATTACTTCGACACCTCTTCTGGCGTAAACAAAATAAAACGAATGGTAGTAACTTTAGCAAATCAGCAATCAAATTATCAAATTATTTACATACAGGCGAACAAAATTAATACATGACCTTTTTAAATAAAGGAAAACATACATTGCAGACCGGCAGCCCAACATATTTTCCAGACAAGGGCTAAATCTATATGTTTCAGGACTTTACACCTCCTGGACGTTTCTGCCTTGAAAGTTTCAACCTCAATTTTTAACCACCATTTTTTCAATTTGAAAATATATATAATAAATACCATGCATTATGGGTTATGATATATTCTAACATGACCCGCATTTACCCTATTGAACATAGAAGAACAGAAAGTGTGTGTTATTATGCAACAGATGCACAGTTTGACATTCTATATTTAGACATGTGACATTATACACGTGACGTAACCACTAAAAATCTGACGCGCTGAAAATAAGTACGGAAACAAATCAGGCGCAAATTTGCTTAACTATCAAGTACGGCAACATTTATTTGTTGATGTCGTGTTAGAATCAAAATTCTTGCATCTCAGACAGGATTATCTACCGTTTTCGCCGGTGCTAGAAAACTCTGTCTTACACCCCCATGTAAGACAAGTCGCGTGCGTTAAATGACGTCATTGACGCGCGCCTTTTATGAATGAATCGCCTTCTTATGATGACGTCATTTTTCCGTTATGAATGAAGTTGTATGTTCATACGCTACTATAAGAAAAAGGTGCGTAATGAGAATATCAGTTTTCATAATCTCTGTTCCGAAAATAATCGACATGCAATATGCAAGAAAAAGAATCAAACACCGGCTGTTGGTACAGACGTGAATATCTAGCTCTCGGGTAACTGTTTAGCGGAAACTCGGCAGAGCCTCGTTACCGCTGTAAACAGTTACCGTCGAGCTAGATATTCCGGTCTGTACCGGCAGCCGGTGTAAGATTGTTATATAGTATATCCAAATCAGTGATTTTATCGCTTGATAACATCACTATTTGTCGAATGTGCATCATTATATCACTGGGGCTACGCCCTCATGATATAATTCCTCACATCCAAACTCCAAACAGCTGTAAAACTACATGCATATATTTATTCTTTTTTTTTTCAAAAAAATAAATTCAATAAAAAGATATTGATAGAATATGTTTTAATATAACAGATAAGAACGATTATAGAAGTGTGAAAAGCCTAATGAAATTTAATGAATTAAAGTGTTATATTAAGAATAAACTTCTATTTTGGGCCCAAAACTGTAAGCGAGAAAAAAATGAGAAACTTGTCAACCTCATACACCTCGATCAATAAGTGCCAGGAGGGGAGGAGTGTTGGACTCCAATAATTTGTGAATCATGTTTAAACTGTAAAGTATATATATGGATTTACCAAAAGAGCAGCGCATCAGAAAATATGTTTCATAGTAATGAAATTGAAATTTATTGACATTTTATGCACTATATGTTATAATATGCTATATTATTATTAAGGAACATTAAATGCCTAATACCTTCCTTTTTTGTTACTGTCACAAGTAAAAAAAGAAAGGTGCTGCCTCACCAGGACTTTAACCCGGGACCCTTGGAATACCGTTTTGCCACTCAACCGACTGAACTATATTGTATTAGGCTGCTTAAACATCATCTCCCTATATAGTGAACAATTCGGAACCATTACATATTCCCCTGCTTTATTGAAATTTGTCCTTGAATGGGTACAGTGAACAATGTGAAATAGGACTTTGAGTTTTATACCATCCATCACAGTCCCCTTTGGAATAGGTGATGGTATTGAAACTTCAAGGCCAATTACACATTGTTTTATTACTAACTGTTGGGAGTTAAATGTCAAAGGGTGAGAAAAATATGTAGCCTGACTGGGACTTGAGCCAGGGACCCCTTGAATACAGTGTCGAAGCTGACTACCGGCTAAGCTATCAGTCTGCTTGCACATCTTCTCCCCTCAATAGTGAACAGTTCTGAGCTGTAAAAATGAAAAAATCAGTTTTACAGTATCTTTTTTTGTGATTCCATATACCATGCCAGTAATGGTCCCCTGACGGGGAAGGGAACACTTCCTTACTGATAGTGGATCTGAACCCCTCTGTCTGCATTTTAGGACATTTGCCATACCTTTTTTTATTTTTCAATGAAATTTGGTGGATTTTTTTTCCATATCAATCAACCAGATGTAATATTTACTTAATATTATAGTAATATGTTGCCTTACTAACTTGGTTCCTAGGAGGTTATAATAAGGTAAAATTACCCCCATTTTTAAAGATGTAATGTATTTGCTTGAACAAATAGGCATCATAGAAAATTTACCCTATCGTTCTTCATTGTCAATATAATTCAATGGGGTTTTCTTATTTTAGTCAATTAGATGTAGTAGTTACTTGATAGTATAACTTTATTTGGCTTTACCTAATTTGTTTCAATGACCAGAAGGTTATAACTTGGTAAACTTACCCAAATTTTGAACGATTTAGTGTGGTAAAGTTATTAATAAGGCATTATAGAAAATTAGCCATTATTTCTTAATTTTCAATGAAATTTGTTGGGATTTTCTTATATAAGTCAATTTGATGTAGGTATAACTTAATATAATAATAATAATAATATGTTGCTTATATAACTTTGATTCATTTATCATGAGGTTATAATCAGGTAATATTACTCCCATTTTTAATGAATAAGTGTGTAAGCTTGTATAGTTATACATCATAGGAAATAAGCCATAATTTTTTGAATATTCAATGTAATTTATTGAGATATTCTTATTTTAATCAATTAGATATGCTTGTTAATTAATATAAAAGATTTATGTTGCATCATTTCCTAGGCTGTTATAATAAGGTAAAAATCCCCATTTTGTAGTGAATTTGTGTTCTATCTTAAGATAGTAAGGTATCTTAGGAAATTTGCAATAACTCTTATATTTTGTAATGAAATTTGGTGGGACTTCCTTACTTTAGTCAATTAGATAGGTTTGTTAATTAATATCATAGATTAATGTTTCTCTTATAGCTTTGTTTAATTTCCAAGGCTCTTATAATTAGGTAAAATTTTCATATTTTGTAGTGATTTAGTGCATTATCTTGGACATTTAGGCATCTTAGGAGATTTGCCATAATTCTCATATTTTGTAATGAAATTTGTTAGGACTACCTTATTTTAGTCAATTAGATATGTTTGTTAATTAATATAATAGGTTTATGTTATATAAAAAAAATCTGTATCATTTCCTAAGAGGTTAAGTTTAAGGTAAAATTACCCGGTGTATCAACATTTTATGTGGATTTTATGTGGCACTGCTTACTTTAATAGTTGGGGTCCACATAGAATTTACTATATAACATTTATATTTTTCATGGACAATTATTGAAATCTTCTTTTTTAAGTCATCTTATTAAAGCTTTTAATTAATAAAGTTTATTTGGATTGAGTTATCAATTACATTACTTTTCATAGGGATCTTGTATTATGCTCTTTTTAATGAACTGACCTACCTATGAAGCATAAAATTGATATTGTAGGAAAATTAAAATTACAATCAATTGAAATTGTACAGGTCCCAAAAGATATATTAGTATGCAAAATGGGTTTTTGTAAATTTATATAAATACATAGGTGATATTTAAGTATATTATAGTTAGAATTTTATCAGTTATGAGGTTTATAACTTACTTGAGGGAAGTTAAACAAGTGACTTGGGACTACAGCATACCTATCTAACTCAGCTGAGAAAAATCTTCAAAGAATTATATGGTTATATATGGAAAGGTTACATACTTTTAAGTTAGCAAAGGGCGACACAGGCTCATCTCGGGTATCTCAAAGGGGTATTATGTTAAGTAATGATTACGGATTGATAAACCTTTATAGTGATTTTAGATAATATACAGAAAAAAACCAAGAAAGCTATATATGTTTATCAAAGTGGGTTATATTATGGACCTCATATAAGATTAAGATATATTTGAGCCGCGTCACGATAAAACCAACAATGGGTTTGCGACCAGCATGGATCCAGACCAGCCTGCGCATCTGTTCGCTATCAGTGTTATACGGTTTGTAAAAGAACAGTAAAAGCCCAGGCCACATACAAAAATAGTAGTCTATGCCTTGATTATGAGCTGACAGATAGGGGAATTTTGTAAAGGGTGGCTTAGCCTGTCTGTTGTGATTACATGTCTAAAAAGTACAACATGGTATATTTTAGCCACCATAGAATTTTTTATCTAGAAAAAAATCTAGCTATTTTTATTTGTACAAATATATAGAAATAGTACAATGTACAATGTATAATTATTAAAATGTTCACTTTACATGTACAAATAATGAAACTATTAACAAATGTCGGTACAGCTGCGGTACGGTATTTAGAGGGTCACGGGTTCGAGTCCATGTCAGGATGCACTTTTTTCTCACCCTGTGACTGACATACATTTGTATAGCCCAGCTAGAAATTAATTCACAATGCTAAGTACGTAACCGTGGGAAATTCGAAGAAATATTTGCATACACAGTAGGTTTATAACTATTCAGTATCTAAACAAGTAAAACGTGTAATTAAGCAGCCGAATAGCTCAGAGGAACTCAAGAGCCGCGGAATCGTATTCCGAGTGTCAGGGGTTCGAGTCCCTGCCAGGCTGTTACATATCAATATAAATCTGTCAAGAAAAATAGGAAGGAACTGTCTAAATAATTATCACCCTAAATAGTATTCGGATAGGATTCGGACAGTCTTTGATGAAAAGTCAGAAGATGACTTGTAAAGGGGGTGGGGTGCTAGTCTGATCACATCATTTGATGTCTGACGAACTTCATATCTAATATATATTGGTACGCATATAAACACCTGTTTGCTGAATTGAATATCAAAAATGTTGCAATTAATTAGTAATTATATCTTATGCGTATGTAAATAGGATAATTAAAAACTAATAAATCTTCGGCGTAAAGTATGTAGAAATCTGACCAGTCTTCACCGCGAGGTCACAAACTTTAAAACTTTAATGTAAATATCACAATAATACTTCTTTATATAATATTTCTAATATTTGACAGGGACACAGAACATCTCTTTCAGGTTTAAGAAACAAGAAATTTACATAATATATCTAAGATATTCTTTTACTTCTCAATAGTAAGTTAACAGACGCAAAACACGGTACTTAAGCGCTTAGACGAACGCAGACGCACGCTAAACGTTTCTGGGAATAAGAAACGCACGCTTTCAGACGCACGATCAACGAAAAACGATACACGGAAAACGATAAACGTTAAACGCTTGTAAACGATGCACGCTTGAGAAAGCGTTTCAGCAAACGCACGTTGCACGCTATACGCACGCACGTTACACGAAAAACGGACGCACGAAAAACGCTATTTTTGACAACCGAAACGTTCACCCTACTGTATTATGATTATTATTGTTGTTGTTGTTGTTGTTGTTGTTTTCATTAAATTCATCAGTAAAATGCCTTCAAGACAAGCATGTTGTATAGTTTAAAATTTGTAAATAAACATTCACCTTCGTCTTATAAGGTAAAACAATACAGCAAATACTTCTATGGCAACACAAGATCCGAATCCAGAGAAATATATAATGGCAAAATTATTAACTTTATCTTCACACCGTGCACATGATTGTTGTTGTGTTACAGATTCGGCTGATGTTGTTGTTGTTGTTGTCACTGATGTTTCTGTAGTTATAACATTGACGTGAAATAGATATCACCCTAACTGTAGTCTAATGAGTACTGGAGAAATTTGTAAACTGCACAAACAGTCGTCTATATCAAGTCAGCTCGCCCAGCCTAATCGGTTACAGCGCAGAATTTGTTATCTCAACATTGAGAGTTCGATTTCCGAGCTGGCCAACTAGAATGACTAGAATGGTCTTTCTGATCACTGATCAATATCTCTTAAATGCTACCATAAAGCAAGTAAATGGCGAAACATAATGACTATATATCTATATTTGCTATGAGTATGATTCAGTGAGAATAAGTTAATAGTCAATAGTGCGTATTATATCTTAAGTTACTTTACACGAGTAAAAACCAAAAACGTATTAACTACGTCCAAAGTAATTTCCTTTACGTGTAAACAAGGCAAATAAAGTATTTCCAATATCCCTGCTATGCCACTATAATAAGGGTGAATAATTAAATATATATGCAATATTTATGGTAATTATGAATTTGATTTAATCAATATGAGTTACTTATAAATTAGTTATTTTAAAAATAATAGTTATAACAGTTATCATATGAAGATTGTTTACCGATTGCGATAGTTTGAGTACATTTATCTCCGGTCAGTCCATCCTTACATCCATTCGTACATGCACCGTTGTTTCTATCACATTTAAGATCTTTACATCCACCAGGACAATGTTGCTCACAAGTATCGCCCCAAAATGTTTGGTTACATCCGTTTAAACAATATCCGTCAGTATGTTCACATGTACGTTTACCACTTTTTACTATGCATGCCGGGTTGCAGGCTAAACTGCAATCGGTTGAGTAAAAATTACCAACACACAGTAGACAACTATTTCAGTTATATTATGAGCATTTTAAACACTTGCTGTTACATTGTTTGGAGCATTTCTCACCAGTCCAGCCCTCATTACATTCTCCTTGACATATTCCAGTACTATCACAATTCGTAGAACATTCTTTTGAGCACAATGATGTGTGTGATCCGCATGTTGTACCATTGAAAATTTGTCCTTCTGGACAATCAGCGCAGACTAGCGAATCATTGTGTATTTGACACTGACCACAACCTTGAATAATACAGTTCGGACATTGCTTTTCTTGCAAACATGACAAACAGTGAACGTTGTCATTTAACTTAAAAAGACTAAAACCATCATTGCAAATATAACATGTTTTCCCATCCCTACAACGTTTACAATTTGAAGGACATGTTTGACATATTGATTTCACACCGGTTTTATACTCATAATAACCAGCTCTACAACCACTAGAGCAGAAACGTAAATCACAACGTTCATTATCACATAAACTACAATTATGTTGACATTGAACTCCATAGAAACCAGGCTTACATTGCGTACACAATCCCGTATCATCTTGGCATTCACTGTTTAGACAATTACCATCACAGTTGAAAGCACATCTTGCATGTAAGCCATAATTATTTGGCTTACATAAAGTACAGTCATCGTAGCTGTTACATCATTCACAATCTTGAGGACAAGGTGAACAGAAGCCATTTGTTAAAAAGTAAGATGATTCACAACTTGTGCAAGTTGAACCAGAGCATGATTTGCATCAAACAGAACATTCTGTAATTGATATATTTTTGTCTATTTTACATGTATTTTAGTTATTCATATTTAATAATAAATAATATAAGTATAAAAAATGTCTTAGCCAGTTTAAAAGAACTTAAATTTTAGACGTGACCATAGAAAACTAATTTTTTTTTTCTGCAAAAGAATATTTTTAGGGATTTTAAATATTTTAAGAGGCATTTGAGATATTAAAGAAAATATGTCACAGTTCATTTTTTATGAAAGAGAACAGATTAACAGCAAATACTATATTAACAAACAGTTTAAGTACTAATGAAGTTTTCTGAGGAAACCTATTCCATATTCATGTATGCAAAGGAATTAAAGAAATTAAGGAAACAGTTTTTAAATTGTTATGAAATAGTATTACTTACCAGCAAATACCATATCAACAAACAGTACTAGTACTAATGCTAAAGTTTCCTTAGGAAACATTATTCTGTATTTATGTATGGACTTAAACCTGACTTAAATCTGAAACAAAATAGTATACATATCGATTGTGATCAACTTATTGAAATGTTTTCAAATGAAACACGTTTAAGTATAACTGCACGATATTACGTTTATTAATCTTCATTTTTTGGTTATACTTTTACTAAAAAGGCGAAATGGCACTATAGTATATCCTTTGTCTTAGAAGGTATAAACTCCTTTAACAATGTTTAAAATAAAACAGTTTTAGGCATATTGCGTACCCTATATAGAGTGATAAGACACTTTTAAACATGAAAAGTGAGACTTACAACATTATGAATAATTATGAATACTTATTGTTAAAATGATACAGTGTTAAAATGTTAAAATATTCTTACAATACTGATATCCGTTTTTTTTTCCTGTTTTTATAAAACAAACAATAGATGTGTGGTTACTTTGATTAATCCTCTTTCAAAACTTCCTCCTTAAATGTTGTGCATAGAATATAAACTTTTGAATAGGTACATTATGCATCAGTGACTCTCTATATGGCGCTCCTAAGTGCTATTTTAGACGCATATGTATTGGTAAGAGGTTGGTTCGGGCGAAAGCACTTAAAACATGTAACTTCATATTTTTACGATTTCAATTACAAATTCACGTCTTCATAATATTGACTTAATAAATTGTAACGTCATGAATTTATTATAATTGTATCTTTGCAAATTTGCAAAATATACTCAATAAATTGAATTCGTGAAGTTGAAAGAATAACTCATGATGAAATTTAATTCATGAATTTGAAAGTGTCGGGTTAAAATACATGTAGTTTAAATTGCGAATTTGTGAGGTTCGGATCATGAAGTTCAAAGGTTAATTCATAAAATTAATACATTACTAAAATGTTAAAATTGTGAATTTTTAATCGCCAGATCGTTCAGTTGAGGTATTATATTCTTCATACAAGTAATTTTAACGGGACCCATTACTCAGTTTACGAGAATACTTCAAAAAATGGAATTTTTTTTGTAATTGAATGGAAATGAATTCAGTTTTAACAGAATTTTGAATAATTCTCTTTCTGTCTAAATTAAACATTTCATTGAAATATTTCAGGAGTTGCGCATTTATTTTGAAATGGAAAATGTATACTTATGAATATGTTTAGACATAATACTTAAAACATGTTCAGTAAATTTGTACGGTCAGCCGGAATAATTGAGCCATTCCTTAATAAATCAGCTTCATTTTTAAACTAAATTGGTTTTATAATTGGCAAATACATTTTTTGAAACATTGTTTTGTCAGCTTTCCGGCCTTTCCCCGTCAAACTTCGGATAAGGACGTCGAACTACACAGATAAGGTACTCATATCTACGCTACAAAATTGAAACATATATACAAATAGTTCGATCCATCATCAGCCACGAATTCGCCGTTACCTCGAAATAATTGTCTCAGTCACATTTTAACAGCTTATTTCAGTGAACTATGATACGGAATAATTGGGTAATGGCTCAGATATACACGGTGCTAATGAATTCAGAAAATAATTTTGTTAATCGGCGAGATGTTTCGAATGATCAACAATAGTAATTGTACATGTCAACGCTAAATAACACTGTAAACTGTATACACCAAGAAGAACTAAGTGCATTACTAGTAATTGGATTAGTTTTAATTACAGCTAAAAGCAGTAACAATTAATTGAAATGCTGTTAGTCCAGTTACGTTCAAGCAAGTTGAATGTATGACATTTTTGTAAACATGTAAGTAAAATTCCTACCTACAACATTTATCGCCAATTATGTATGTATATAATAGCAATTTATGTACCAAAATGGAAACAAAATATAACTGTAAGCTGGCGTATACATATTTAAATGATTAAACTTAAATGGTTTTATTTGTCAGAAGGTTACTCATTGTTTCTTTGTCCAAACAGTTTGTCCTTATACCATCAGTTGAGTATGGTGTTTCAAATATATACCTTATACAATGTACCATGTGTAGGTACATTCGAGAACTGAAAAAGACCCATTTACATAATAATCTATAATTTATTTGACTTCTTCAAATGTTTTACCATTGAATACTTGTCCCTCTGGACAATCAGCACATACTAACGAATCATTGTGTATTTGACACTTGTTACAACCTTGAATAACACAGTTCGGACATTGCGGGTTTTGAAAGCATGACAAACAGTGAAAGTTGTCATTAAACGCATAAAGACTAAAACCATCATTGCAAGTATAACATGTTTTCCAATCCGTACAATGTTTACAGTTTGAAGGACATGTTTGACATATTGTTGTACAGCTTTACAACCGTTAGAACAGGTACGTAAATCACAACGTTCATCGACACAAAAACTACAGTTGAATTGACATTGATATCCATAGATACCAGGCTTACATTCAGTACAATATCCCGTATCATCATCGCATTCACTATTTAGAAAGTTACCATCACAATTAAAAGAACATCTTGCATGAAAACCATATTTATTTGGCTTACATGACGTACAGTCATCGTAGCTGTTACAGCTTTCACAATTTTCGGGACATGGTGAACAAAAGCCATTTAATAAATAGTAAGATGATTCACAAATTGTGCAAGTTGAACCGGAGGATGATTGACAGCCAACAGAACATTCTGTAAATATGAATATTTTTGCCAATTTGCATAATTTCAGCAATATTTCAAAATATACAATGTTAAGAACCATAAATATGCTAAGTCATATTTGTCATAAACGTGAACACAAAAAATAAGTAAATAATAATTAAAAAAATAGTATTATAATAAAATGGAAACATTTTAAAGGTGCATTAAGTATATGAAAGGAAACGTTTTTACAACAATTCACACATTTGTTTTCTTCAATACAAATTATCTTGAAGTAAAAGAACTTACCAGTAAAGACCATATCCACAAACAACACTAATATAAATGCCGACGTTTCCTTAGACAACATCATACTGCATTTATATAGACAAGTCAATCTAAAAAATGCGAATAATATACATTACGTTATTTATACGATTAACTATTAGGTTAATGTTTCCTGGAGACCAACTTTTTTCCGGATAATTTATAGGATATTTGTTCAAATATATGTTTAAAGCATGAATAAACAATGTTTTTTAATTATACTTCATAGTTTTTGCTTACAATTAAAAGTGTAACTTCTAGTATGTCGTCTGTATAAGAAGTTTAAGATGAATTAAAATAAAATATTTAAGACATGTCGGAAGTATTATACAAAAAGCATTAAGTTAAAATTAAGCTTTTAAAAAGAAGCATGACTTGTATAATTACATTGAGAATAAAAACTTATATCCGTGATTCCTGTTTGAAAAAAAGCGGAAGAAGTTAAAAAATATCACTAGACATTCCTAAAATGAACAAAATATATAACATATATTCACCTGATTAATCACTACCAAAAAAAAAACCTGTTCATAACTTCCTCTTTCAATTCTGTGGGTATGCACCAGTGACTCCATTTTAAGCTATTCAAATGTTTAGACATGAAAATATTCGGACTGATCTGGTCAAAAAGAACAAAAATATTTTTCTTGCAATTATACAACAGCCCCTTAAATCATTACTTTAGGAAGAATTTATTAATTCAAGCATAAACGATACATTGTACTGTAAATGAATAACATACTATATATATTTAGTTTAAACACGCAAAATCATAAATTTTGAACAGTTACTGTTATGATCAGATTAATGAAGTTAAATAAGCAATCATATTTGTGAAGTTAAAATCCTGAAGTAATGACACTGAAAACATAAATTCATGATATTAAACTCGTCAATGTGTGAATTTAATATGTTACAATCAATTAATTTTAAAAGTGTTGAGAATTTGTTTCTCAATCGAGCAAAAATATATATGTTTATTTGTTTATGTTAAAATCGCGGCTTTGTATTGAAAATTGAGTACCACTAAAGCTGGTGCTAGGGTAGGTGAGGGATGTGGCACCTTTTCATTATCCCTCATGTACAGACTCAATCAAACCAAGTTTGCAATTGTCATGTAATTGTGTTGTGATTAATGCTTCCGAGGGATCACTTTATTTCTAGATTTTTTCTTTATTTAGTTTACAGTTCGTAAGGATGATATATCCTTATCGCCGCTTTTGAGAGCAGTTTAAATGGATAAATATGTTTCTAACATTTTAAATGACCTCACTTTAAGATTTTTCTAGATTAATTTAACGACAATTATGTATGTATACAATGGCAACTGGAGTACAAAAGTATAAACAAATTGTAACTGTTAGCTGTAAATATTTAAGTGATTTAGAATGATATTTTGTTTAATTTGTCGACCGATATTTGCTTGTTTGCTTGTTTCAACATGTGGTATTATTCAAGTTGAACAATAAAGATTTTATCTGGAAAGCACTGTGTTGAAATCAAATTAATATAGAACGGTCAAGATAGGCACAGAAGACAAAGCATTTGTAACACTAATATTTATTTTTGAATATAAATACAAATCTCTATACAGTATAGAAAAGAATACAGAGGTTCTGGTAAGATATGCATGATATTGATGTAAAAATAAGTGTATTATGGATACTTGCATAGATATTATATACTACGTGAATGTGCATTCAACAACTGAAGAGCTTAATTAACAAATAGTTTATGTTATGTCGGATTATTAAATTGAAAGGAATTATATTTTTTTCAAGCAAACCGGAAAGTCTTATCATTAAAATGTTTGAATAGTTATAGACTATATAGCATTGACTTGTTATTGAAGAACGAACACTCTCGTTTTTATGTTTATCCTTCTTGCTTATAAGGTTCTTATATTTAAATCTATGTATGTTTATTTCAATGTTTTACGAAACAAATGTTTCTTTGCAAACTAAGATTCATAAATTATAGTAGTTTTCAGATATAATTTTCTTCTAACCCACGTAGTCAATGAAAAGTTATGTCTCCGAGGTGTCCGTCTTTACATTATACAGTAGATATAACGTGTTTTTTGCCACATTCCTGATCTTGACATCACTGAGGATAGGACTTATTTCAGGTTTCGAACCAATAGCTTTGTATACATACTATATGTCTGCGTGTTCACAATCTTTTACTTACCTTATAGATGATATACTTAACTGGATATTGTTAAGATAACAATTGTGATGTAGATTGATATTGCGATTTTCTCTTACGGTTTTGAAACTTTGTTTTTCTGTTTAAGCCGGTGCTAAGGGCATGTACAGTAAGTCACACCTTCCAATAACGTGCAACAAAAGGCTTGATCAAGCCGAGCCTGCAGCATTTTCAATTTTGTCCTTTTTTACCGTTTAGGGATTCTTTCTTTAAGTATTGTGTTGCACTTTTTTTCACATTCATACATTTTACCTTTACATACTGTTCCGCTTAACAAGTGCAGACCAACGTATTACCCTTATTTTATATCTGACATTGGCCAAAACCTTGAATAATACAAAAATCCGAACACAGAGATCCTCAAAACATGATGCACAGTGAAGAACATTGTTATCAAAAAAT
>NW_026861241.1:0-16289 GCF_026571515.1 Ruditapes philippinarum | reverse complement strand
ATTACGTGATATTTCCAATTTTCTATAATTATTTTACCATTTAAAGTGGAAAATCTTGCATGATGTGTTTGAAAAAAAATATTATCAATGATCAATGTTTCTTTAATATCTATCTCAAATTTTACAAACAATAAATTGTTTATAGTCTCTCCGGCCTCCGGTCTTCAACGGTCACCAGTCTCCATAGACCTTCTTCTATGATCGATTATTTTCAACTATATTCCTGATACAAAAGTTTATTTTATTTTTTTCCCCAAACAATGTTGAAAATAGTTAAATGAAATATCTTTAAATCATTAAAAATGTTTCCCGCAGGAAACCATTTTACTTGTAAGCATATTGTAATATGCCGCTTTTCATGGAATGGTACTAACGTGTCACATTAAAGGTTCCATGATAACCACCATATGAACATATATGCGGATGTTTCAACATTCTAAATTTACCAGTTTATGTTAAAATGTTATATACTGCTTAAGCCGGTGCTAGGGGACGTTGACGGTAATTTGCACTTACCAGTAAAAGTAAAGTAATTGCATTTTATAGTCTAAGTTTCATGCTTACGCACGTTCACCGACTTTACAGCTACTAGTATTGCCCCTGGTCATCGGGCTACTGATATCTATCTATCAATATCCCTAGGGAGTCTTTTAACTCCGCTTAGTGCAGCCGACACTTTGGCGCAACGGAATTATACCACCATCGCAGGTACCCATTTACACCTGGGTGAAGTGAAGCAATCGCAGGTAAATTTCTTGCTCAAGGAAATTAGCAGTGCCCCTGGTGGGGTTCGAACTCAGGACCTCTCGATCCCTAAGCGCGCGTCCTACCACTGGACTACCAGTACCGTCCATGAACAGGCTCAAATTTTCAAATTTGCAGTGTTGGGCTTTCTCTAGGGATTCTTATTTTTCACTGTTATATAACTACCACTCAAGCTTTATTATTATTATTTAGCATAAATGATTATATTTGATCCTTGATCTCATAATTATTGTCATTTTAAAATGTCATATACAATCTATTCTAATTAATAGGACCCGTGGTTGAAAAGATATTCTTTGCGTAAACTTTAAAATTTTAAATATTATATTCCTTAATATGTCATTTGCCATGTATAAATTTATAAAAAAAAATTCAAAGAAAAAATGTTTTTTTTTTATTGATAATATTTTGCCATGGCAAACTTTTATGCAATTGCCATGGCAAATTTTTGCCATGGACATGCCATGGCATGGAATTTCATGGACATGGCAGAAATTTGCCATGGCATTTCTATGGCAAAAATTTGCCATGGCAAAATGAAAAAAATTAGAGATTACAATAAAAACATAACAATACGACCAATAACATGTCATAGGATAAGTTTTAGAAAGTTTTGTGATGTTTTAAAAAAATAATTGCCATGGCAAATTTGCCATGGCAAAAGTAGGAAAAACCTTGCCATGGCAATTCTAATTTGCCATGGCAAATTATTTGCCATGGCAAAATGCCGAAATGCCATGGCAAAACACACTTTGCCATGGCAAATGCAAACTTTAAATGCATTTTTACAAAAAAGTATTAAAGATAGAAAACAAAGCATATTAACTTTTAAACCTTTTAGTAAATATGACAATTTAAGATAGTTTTCATTTTTTTAAAGCGCGTAAAAATAGGGGTTGAATTTGCCAAAAACTGGCGCGGCAAAAAGAAACCGGCAGCTATTTATTCTGAAAGGACAGTCTCACCAACCTTCATTTTACTTACTTCAAATTCTGTATATTACGGCACCTATATGGCTGCATGATATATTTAATACCAGATACGACCATAAGTCATGGCGCAGTCAGGATTATTACTCTGTATAGATTGCGAGTGATAAAATAGTTATCACATATATAAGTAATTTCTGCCATTAATTGTTGTTTGATTGTATTATTTAGTTGCGCATTGTTTAAATAAGTTATTGCATACATTCATGTAATCGTTAATTCGTTCGTAATGTTTATTAGTTCTAATGTTTAGTTGTGTGCACGTGTTGAAAGTTACATATCTTAGACTAGTTTCAGGCTTCACAGTCTGGATCATAGGCTCATCTATTGTGAGAGATGCTTGTAATAGAGCACTGCACCGCCCTGATGGCCCTGGACTTGGTCTAGAGAATGACAACATCCATGTATACTGGGAGCATCAAAGCGGTATGAGACTTTGCCATTTTATTGAGACAATACATTACATGAATGATCGCTACCCTAAACCAGACTTGTTAATTATCCACTGTGGTGGAAATGATATTGGCCTAAAACCTATAATGGAAATAATAATGGAAGGAAAAACATTGTACAAAGAACTTAAAGTTATGCTTCCATATACACGGCTAATATGGTCACAAATACTGCCCCGAAAATCTTGGCGTTACATTGAAAATGTTGTAGTGGCAGACAAAAACAGGAAAAGAATAAACAGCTCCCTCAGTACGTTTTTCATCAAACAAGGTGGTCGAACCATTAAATATCCAGACATCACGAATGTTCAAAACATGTTCAAATCTGATGGGACTCATTTGTCGGTTTTGGGCTGTGATTTAATGTTAAACACCTTGTCCGGCGCAATTTACACCTTTTACAATAGTCAAAGTGTCATATTTCCAGAATGAATGACGATAAACATAGTTGAGATATTATGTTGTTTTTTCTTTTAATTGATTTGGCGATATTTTTGACAAGGCTGCTCGTTATGAAGTCCGCTTTGTGGCGGAAGGTTCAGTCTCGTTCTCTTCGATTCGTTCATGAACCTTTTTGGCATACTCTTTCATAACGTATGTGACCGATATCGGGACATACATGGAACTTTGTTACAAAATGCCTTATATTCTTTATTACCAGCCATTGACAAAAATATCGCCATAGTTTAAGAAATAAATACAATTAATTAAAACTATATATTCGTTGTCGTTTTTTTCTGGTGGGATAATTTGTTTCGCTTTAAACCATATTACAGATTTGAAACTTTTATGTATTTCTTTTTTTTTTCTTGATTTACTGTCCACTTCACCCGGCAAAAGGCACGTTAACAAGACACTCCTTTAATGTTTACCGTCAAGCTTCTCTGATATAACATTTTCTTTAATCATTGAAAAATGTCGATGTGATTTTGTAGAAATATCTTAATACTTGTATCATGAATAATTATAAAGGATAAACAATTGTTTATAGAAATTTATAGAAAAATTGCTTATTGTATAATCGGCGCAAGCTACTATATGAAGTGAGTAACAAATATAGTAGAAAATCGCCAAAATTGGTGTGCACTTACACTAATATGTTCATTTAATCTTTAATTTATTTAATGTATCTATTTCAAACGTACATTTTTGCGCTAGACGCATGATATAAAAATCTGGTATCGGTATTCGATATCGCTACATGAAGAAACTTTATATAGCAAAATGAAAATATTCTTTTTCGGATAAAACATTATCATCTGTTGATAAATTAATACAATTTTCCCTATTTGCTTATATAACATAATAATTCAAGAAAAAGTATTTATTATGTTATTTAATACAAAAGCTAGTTACGTACACATGATGTTGTTGTAAATTATCCATTCCAAACTTTTTTTCAAGTTAAAAGTATCTAATAAAATAACCAAGTTCTAACACATGGTATTGCTTACGATTTATTCAAAACAAATTGAATACATTATTGTCGAATTTTTAGAGCAGAATGATTGAAGTGATTTTAAATATTTGTACTTGTTTTAAGTAGAACAAAAACAAGTTCTGTTCCTTTTTACGTTTTGAGGATCATTGCATAATTGCAGTGTTTGTATTCGACTTAGGGAAATTATGTGCTAACCATGTACAACGCTCCCCATTATTTAAATTTTAAAAAATCTTACACCAGCGACGTTATTTTTTAAGTCAAATATAATGTCACTCAAATGCAAATACAATTCCACTGGCATCATTTTGATATTTAATTTCAAGTTGCCAGTGATTCATGAATGATAATTTTTTAAGGTGCGTCAAGACACATGCAAATGAGGTTCCCCACCAGAAACAAGAATTTACTATTCTGTGGACGCTTAAGAATATGAATTAGTGATAATTGAAATACAAACCGACCGAAAGATATTTCTTTCTTATTCAAGTATTGTCAAATAATTTGGGTAAAGCACACATGATTTTCTTAATTTTAAATTTTATCTTGCAATATACTTACAAGCACACATGAAAAAACTACAATGTGCGTGTATACTTACACATGAAAGGAACTTATTAAATATTTTTGAGCTACAAACAGCAGACACATATGTCTAAACTTAGTACATGTTTTTACCGTTATAAAGATTCTGTCTCATACTATATTCTTGAAGTTATAACTTTTAATTTCTGTTTCATATTTTATATACATAGTTATTAAAAATGATAGATAATTTCAACATCAAACATTATATGTCAATTTCTTAATTTTGTGAATACTTTCTTTATGTATTATGGCCCTATCATGTCTGCCATATCAAAACAAACTTTTGCATTTATTTCATTATATTAATATCAAATAATGTACAGTTTTTTGCATTGAAAAATATTGAAATGTTTTATTTTATTTTTGAACCAAACTAAAAACATTTACATGTAAAAGATAAATTATCATGACGTTATTACGCTAGATGTAAATATATGCTTTATAATATATATTCTCTTTTCATAAGATTTATAGACATATGGTCTGGCTTCTAAAAGAATTTTCTAGTTTGCCTGAGGAAAATGTCGGTGAATATTAAAGCCAGTCGAAACTTTATTATCCTAGTCACGACCGACAATGTCAACATTCAGCTGTTTTGGGTGTAGATAGGTTCTAATTAAATCAAATGAGGGATCGTGTCACTATCAATGTGTCGCTGATGTAAATGAGGATCTGTATAAAAGAGAAATACTAATGATGTCTATCCTCTAGCAGTTCTCACAATATCTTAGAATTTACATTGTCACTGTATAGAGATGAGAAAGCAGACTGCAATGTAAAATACATTGCAAGTTTTCAATACAGATATACTTTTATAGCAAGAACAGTAAAAAGATATATAAGTATTGAATTCACATATGATTAATTTGAATGTTAGACGCAACTTATGTATAGCTCGAAAATAAATAAAATCCGATATGTAAAAATAATTCTAGTTATAACAATGAAACCATATCCTTAGGTTTAGTAGAATAAAGTAGTAAATGATTTAGCTCACTAGATATTTTAGATTGATTGTATAAAGGCAATTTATTACGCTTCTATTATAAATGCCCATCACTTTATTTTATTTCATTATTATTATTATTATCATTGCAGCTTATACCGACTTTTGCACACTGATGATTTTTTTTGAAAATGTGTTATCTTTCTATCTCTTCGAAAATATTTAATTGACATAAGCCGATAACTTTTAATGAACCAAAATATAACAAAGTAGTCTCTGATCATACAATGGTTCTTTTTACCTGTAACTGTCTCAGCACTTGTAATATGTTATTTATAGTCTTCTATTATTCACAAAACTATTGTTTACGGATAATTTCAAACGAACCACAGGCTGAATAGGAACCAGAACATACTGTTAGCTGTGCCGTCAGATGTTGTTTGTACCTGCATGGCTATATTCAAGTTCCGGCAGCAGACGTTGGGTTAAGAGCCTACATTGATTGAGTTTATAGAAATATTATCTGAATAAACATAAACATTATATTACAGATACATTTGTAACACCTTCATTCACAAGAATTATCAAATCTGTTAAGTGAATATGATCCTGTCTTTAAAATAACAAACTTTTTAATGACACTATGCATCCATACTAAATTTAGTAATGAAAATGTTACATATTTTCTCTCTGTGTCATTTTTTTATATATTACATAAAAAGAGAGTGTATAGCTATTATCAGTATTTTTTAACATATAATATAACAATTGTATTGTACGTTGTACATATGTTTTGTAAGTAAAGCAGCATCTGTGCTATTCTGAAAGGCACCCAATTTTTTCAGGTATATTGATATAAATATCTTTCAGAAATGTCATTTGGAGAAATTAAGAATATAGTTATATAGAGTTATGTAGTAAACTGAAAACATTTATGGAATCAATTTCAAGAAAGCTGTTTCAGCATTCGCTTTAACGTATTAAAATGAGTTTTAATTCAGTTTATATCACTTGGTGGTTTGAGTATAAATTTAAAATATATTTGGCGTAACATTTTTAAAAGGGGAGATCCATCAAGTGCCATGGAAAACAAACTAATTACTAATAGTTGAAAGTCGCAGATTTATTTCAAATTAACTATTATCATCAGTCCTTAAAATATAAGTATATACTTGAGAAAATTAGTAAAAATGATATAAAAAATGAAAATAGAAATAACACAGTAACTTCTGAACTTTTGAATGTAGAATATTTTACTATTTCATTATCCCGAGATTTCTTCTTAAGGGAATCCCTTAATCTGCATTATAATGCATCTTCCAAAAAGGATTGTTTGAAAAAGTAAAGATTGTTATTGTTATTATTGATAGCGTGTTGCCAATAATCTAAACTCTGGTTTCTAAACAGTAACACTGATTGCTTCCTGAATTAATGAACAATTTACAAAAGAATTCCTGCTGCGAAAATCAGCGCAGGAATAAGGCATACAGGATTTAAACCTTATACTGTTATGAATTATTCCTGACAAATTAAAGCAATTGTCTTATTTTCTTCGAGATATCGATAAGCTCAGTAAAAAACAATTAAACAAATCAACAAGTCATTTTAGATACGATGTATATAGCAAGCAAAAAATAGCTTTAACTCTTTCCTTCGAAAATTTAAAAATGATTACACGAAAAAAGAGTCATTACGCCTATAAATTAATAGTTTTATTATTTCTCAAATTTTGATGCCCTGTCACAATGCCTATATCGTTACTTATTGGGCACCATAGCATCATCTAAAAGTGACTTAGTACTAGTTTGTTTACTAAAGAAGAGTAAGAAGTAGCTTTATTGTATGTAACAACATTAAAAAGATATTTTATATCAAAATAAAACATATGTATAGCTCATATAGTTCGCTTAAAGAACCATAGTTACACAATGCTAAATTAACACATATCTACGTTCTGATTAAGGTGCAGAATTCTGTGAAAATATCTCAAGATGTAGGACAGTTATGGTAGAAAATTACTATTAGATTACAGATAGCAGTGACTTTCCGCCAACACTTGTTTCTGGCGAGGAATGTATATCTTCCATGACACACTGTTGAATTTACAAAAGGGATTGTTGAATTCATCCAATATAAAAATGCTTCCAGCGCAAATGCAAATTTCTTTGTATTTTAAGGCAAAACAAACGGCTTATAAATAAAACAATTAAACGCCATTTGTGTAAGTTTGACATTCAATGGAATTTTTTTTCCTTTCTGCACTATAATTTGTTTTGACATTTTGAACAACTTAATCAAAGGTTTGCGTTTACATCGAAGTTAAGATTTGTTCTGTATTTCATTGCAATTGTTTTTCTAAACTATATTGGATGCTACATGACAGGACAAAATATTCGAACCGCAGTATTTAAATTATTAAGATTGTTTTCAAAATCTGAAAGATAATATTGTCTGATAAAGATATACGTCGGATCGTTTCTGCGTGCATGTATTCGTTTGCATCGTAATTGCAATACCTGTTTGTTACAAAAATTGCTAATGGTTGACATCAAATAATTTTGAAACAGTTTAAATCATAACAAGAGACTTAATTTTAGTACATCTATCTTTAAACTAATTTTGAAAAATAATTTAATATTCACACAGAAAAAAGTAGTATGAATTTTGAATTGTTTGCAAAAGTTTGCATTGACTGATATGTCGTTAAACTTTTACAAAGGATTTGACTATAAAAGGTTGATTTTAATGATAATTATTGTTGAAACATCAAATAAGTATTAAAAGACTGTAGATAGTTAGTTATTAATTAAGAGATTTTCATTTTAATAAAAGACATATGATAATAAACAATTTGTAAATTGTGTTAAGTAGCAATGCAGGCTCGCTAATATCTTTTCTGGGAGGGCTGGGACACTGTAAAGATGTTGCACTTTTCTGTGTAATATGTTATATGGTTAAAATAATAATATTTGTTATATTAGATAAACTTTCATTTATCATATCATGCATAACTCTTGCCGTTGTTTGGCCATGGATAATATAAACCCCGAAAAGTTTCAGGGTGTATAATTATAAAAAAATTAAAAACGTTTTGTCTCTTTTTGTGCTCATCTTTTTAACTCGATTATCTCTTTGACATTCGTTGTATGGAAGGACAGAATGAATTGTTTTGTTTGTTTGTTTGATTGGATTTTACGTCACATCGACACGGTATAGGTCATGAGTAGAACCACCGACGTTCCGTAAGCTAGCTGGATAGCTTCCTCTGATGAAAGAATCCAAGTCCCTGTAGGGATTCGAACCCACAGAGGTGAGGGGCAGAATGAATTGTATACACAATCCATTTCATTATAAATAAGCAGGATATTTTGACAAAAAATTCTAGCTTAAATATGACTGTGTAATATGTGTCATTATAAACAAAGGCATAAATTGGCACAATATCTAATTAATATTTAACGATTAGTCAGGTAATTTACTGTATTACAGTTAAGACTCGGAAAATGCTATTTTCTTAACCAATATACTTTGCTTCAGATAGATAGTTTTATAACTTAAAACCATTATTGAATACAGCCGAATATTATCTAAGTTGTCTCCTCTCTAAGGATTATTTTGTGCAGACAGTAAATGTCTTATTGTTATACAAATGTTTGATATATTTAAGATGATACATTTTGCAACATGTCTATGCTGTATTGTATTCTCCACATATTTACATAATTTATTTAATTTATAATATGTTTTTTGCAAAGTAAAATGTGATAGTTTATCATTGTATTCGGTGACAATTTGTTCTCTGGAAATTAATCTTTGCATTCAGTATTTCAGATTCAAAATGTAAAAAAATAATCACAGAACATCGAACTAGTTTTTAACGTCAATAACTGTGTATAAATGCGGGTACTTTTTTCGAACTATTCATAAAAAGCCTTCTATAAAACTTAATTGGTTGGATATCTTTGCGTTATTTGAATATTTTCTTATCAAACTAGATGAGCGCTATTGAATTATGTTTCATAATAAGATAATCAGATAATATTCAATCAATTTTGATGGTGCAATTCTCCTTTGAATGTTTATAGACATGTTTCTATATATTTGATGCTTTTACTATACATACAATAAAAATCAAGAAAATGTAAAAAAAAATCGTTGAATATTCTAGGAAACACTTTTGATTATACTGTTTGACAGACGATAGGAATTATTAGTATTCCAGTCTCATTAAGATTGTAATTTATTTAGGTAATACATTTGGTACATTTATAGAAACACGAAGTTCCCACTTAGATTCAATAAGAATCAATCTTCACCTAAAGCGTTAGCTGAATAATAATTTTGTTAATCGTGACTAGGATTATCAAGTCTCGAATGTAAATGGTTTATAGAAATGCTCCTATATAAACTTACAAGATAATTAAGAAGCTAGACGGTTTGTATGTAAAATGAAAGGATACCTTATGTGAAATGTACTTTCTTAATGAATTGAAAATGTGTCGAGACATACCAGCCAACACATGAACATTCCCGTCTTTACATCCAATAAAAATAAAATAATAATTTAAAAATTAGATAATAATTTGATTGATTTGTTTATAAAGAGTTCACTTCTTTCATTGTTTTAAAGTTTTAGGAGATGAACGTTAATAAAGATGATTAAACATAACCTTTTACATAACATTCAATTTCTTTATCTAAAACATATATTCATTATAGAATAGAATCTGTTCAACAATTGAAGGCAACAAATATACGTCTGAAAAAATAGTTGATTTTGTCAATCCGTAATTAGAATAGTAATGTTTTTTTCAGAGCATACAAGAAAAAGTTGTTAGCATCACAAAGACTTAAGAGCGACCTAAATTAATTTTATTATATGATCGCATCACATTTTGAAATTGATAAATCTGTATCAAAACTCTTTATCATATAAACATAATATAGTTATTTTAGTATGAAAAGCCGGCAATAAAGATTTTGCAATGTAATATCTTGCAATTGAATATTCTTTCTTATGTCTGTTAGTGCTCACCTGATTTCACAAGGTATGGTGGTTAAATAAGTTTTCACCTTATATTCATATTCCCAGTTTAATTATAAGTAATTGTGGTTAGCAATGAGGTCATAAAGTCTGAAAATAAGATTGAATCAACTGACATGTTCTTGTCGTTATTAATATTTCAATTGGCATATCGCAGATATTGTTAAGTTATCTAGTACTTAATAAAAGGTTGACAACAATATCAATAACTACAAAAGTAATTGCTCTTTTAAAGTATTGATTCCAATAGAAAGTTTTAATGATGTCTCTCTTTAAAGATATACTTTGCTCATCTTTGAGTGAAATTTTTATCACGGAACTTTATTGAACTATTTGAAATTCTTACTGAATATGTCCAATTTGAATAAAAGAATAAACAAACTAAATATGGGAAGCTGCGTTCTTATTTTCGGTTTGGTCTTTTTTTAAAAAAAAACTGCTTCTTTTTAATGACACTATATATTCATAATGTGACCACCTATAGTTTGGAGGATTTTAAACATATCTATTTTGTGTCAAGTCAAAACATGTTTATTTCATGCTGACAAAATGACTGTGTCAACATCAATATTTTGTAATATCAATTTTGAGCATACTATTATTAGTATGTCTTAAAAGGATTGTTTTAACAACAAACCGCTCAAAACCAACACATATATTATCCGTTAAAGTGGAAAAGTTAGGTCTATAATGGTAGGTTTGTAATGCAAACGAATAATTAAGTAGAGGACATAACGAAAACCACGAAATAATCATATATGGGTGCTAATAACAAGTATTAGATACACGATCCGGTATAACATGTATTTGAACAGCAGATAATAATTGCTTAAGAACACATTACTTTTGTTCATCATTTAAATATTCACACTCTATCACTTGGAACTTTATCAATTTTTTCAATAAATATTCAATTAAAATATTCAATATTTTTCCATTGTTTAAATCAATATCTGAAGTATTTACGGGAAATGGGCCCATTGTTGACCAATAGTCTTTGAACAATGAGTTACAGTCACTTTACAAGCATGTTATATACTTTTTTAAAATATTTTTTTAATAAAATCATGACTGAATTATTTGAAATAAAATATAAAAATGCATAAAAAATCGTTAATAAATCGTATTTTGGTAACAAAAAAAAAACGTCTTTACGGAAATTAAAATACCTTTTTACACCGTGTTACGTGTTTTACACATGTTATCAATATAAACTATACATGTTTGTTTACTAGCACTGTAATCATTCATGTATTGCACAAGGTAAGGATATACTTCTGGCATTATCTTAAAATTGTCCTTTGCTCAGGGTTGCTCAGGGTTGGATATGCAATTTTTTCATCTGATAAGAATATTTGAAGCACAACGCCACTGACTTAGACAATACCTCGAAATCAAATTTATTTCTATACCTTTATACTCATTTGATGCCTTCATTAAGAGAACACCTCAGGGAGAGTGTATCCTGTATATAAAAATGACATTATTGAATGCTGCAAAATATCTGTCCAAGTTGTTTCCTCTCCAAGGACTATGATATGCAGACAACAATTGTAAAACTGTCTAATAATTTGCTTTTCTTCATCACTAGCTGTCATATGTGATATACAAGAGATGATGCGACTTTCAATCATTTAATGACTTTTATGTGGTCAGAATAATTTGCGATTCTGAAAGTTTATTGAAGATAAGTTATTCATCAATAAATCTAAAGTACATGTACGCTGTCTAGAAAAATAATAACAAAATATATTAATTAAAGCTGCAAATAGTGTCTTTACTACTATTTATGTCTCCAATTCATGAAAATAAATAACTTTATTCTACGTAAAGATGTTTATGATAAATTGAGTAAATCTGAATGATTTTTAAAATAATTAAATCAGGCTTTCAGAAATAGTTAAACAATAATTAAAGTCATACTACAGAATATAAATTACGAACAATATTAATTGAAACAATTTTCCGTTCATATTGGAGAATGTCAAGTAGTATGTACATACCTGTGGCGTTCAACGCTTAAGCATGTTAAAAGAAAACTGAATATTTTTTTACTCAAATGAAATTATCTTATTATCTTGATGGAAAACATATTCAAAATATAATATCAATGCAATTCCCCTTTAGAATTATTACACGCATCGAACACGTTTATTTTATTGTGTGCCACAGTGTCACAAATACTCTAAGCTCTGGTTTGTCAATAGTGACACTGATTGCTTCCTAAGTTTTTTTTTTGTTTGTTTGTTTTGGGTTTTACGTCACATTGACACAGTATAGGTCATATCGCGACGTTCCAGCTTTACTGGTGGAGGAAGACCTCAGGTGCCCTTCCGTGCATTATTTCAGGCACGAACGGGTACCTGAGTAGATCCACCGACGTTCTAAGTGAATCAGCAATCTACAACGTTTCCCTGCTGTGAAATCAAGCACACAAATTAGGCATGACGGATAAAATCTAATACAGTTATTAAATGTTTCCTGAAGCATAAATGTAATTGTTATAAATTTTGATTGGTTTCGTAAAGCTCAGAAAAAAGTTAATCAAATTGTAACTTGCGTTACAATCTCGGTATTAAAAAATATTTTCTATCAATAATTAGTACACTCTCTTGGGGTAACCTCTTTTTAGAACGGATCATGTGTATGATTGAAATAAGCTTATCAGCATTTAATTAGTATAAAATTGTTAAGGTTTATGACAAAGCTTTGAGGTATTCAATGAAGTCAAATTTCCATTTTTTTTTAAAGTTACCATACGATAGTTTTTCATTTTAATGTTATTAAGTTTTGAAGTAAATTTGACCATAGCTTGTTAATGGCATAGATAATTTTCGTATTACAATTTAATTGCTACTCGAGGTCATTAGAAATGTATTTTTGATAACATCTTAGACATAAATAGTAGAGTTTGGGATTTGATAAACATAATTTGTTTTGCTTTTAACCATATTACAGATTTGAAACTTTTATGTAATTCTAATTTTTAATTTTCTTAATACAAAAATATGTTTTACAGTCCACTTAATCCAGTGCACGTTAACAAGACACTCCTCTAATGTTCACTGTCAAGCTTCTCTTTTCTGATGAAACATTTTCTGCAAATATCATTGAAAAATGTAGATTTCGATGTGATTTTGTAGAACTATCTTAGTACATGTATTATGAATAAATAAAAAGAATAAAGAAGTGTTTATAAAAATTGTTTCTTGTATAATCAGCAAAAGCTACTATAATAAGTGAGTAACAATTGTAGTAGAAAAATCGCAAAAATTAATGTGCGCTTGTACTATTATGTGCATTAAATCTTTAATTTATTTAATGTTCCGATTTGAAATGTATTTTTATTTGCGCTTAACGCATGCTATAAAACTGCGGTACCAGTATTTAATATCCCTTGTACTTTTGTATAGCAAATTAAAAAGATGCTTTTGGATAAAACATGATCATTTATAATTGGTAAATTTATTCATTGAATCTAAAGACAAGAAATAATCAAAATAATACAATTTTCTCCTTTCGCTCAAATCATAAAATAAATCATCTACCCTAATACCCTGTCAGAAAACATGCTTGCATTTTAAATGAGTATTCAAACGTCAAAACTGCCATAAGAACGCTTGAGCTTCGATTAATGCTAAATGAGAATGATAACTCAATAAAAACTCACTCACTGGGTTGTTATTTTGTATAACATTGGGAAAACTGAAAATATTCCTTTAATCAATAGCATAATTCACCAATGAGTAAAATTTAAAAGGTTATAGTGTTTATTTATTGATAATATATCTAAATGTATGAGTTTGTTCGTTTGTTGTTGTTGTTTTTTTATTATAACTACAATAACACGTTCGCTTCAAATAAAATGGTATCAAGTTACAAAATGTATTTTTTCATATGTCCTTAGGAAAATAGAGCCGGCTTTTGTTTTAGGACAAAATGACTTGCAGTATGTGTACAAAATAATTTAATAAAAAATCGTACAAATATTGTTTTTCCTTTGTTTTAAAATAATCCATTCTAAACACATTTTTTAGTTAAAAGTATCTTTTAAAATACCTTTTAAAGTACCTACATACAGTATTGTAATGATTTATTTTCAAAGAAAATTGAATACATTATTGCTTAATACTTAGAGCAGAATGACTGAAGTGATTTTAAATATTATTGGTGCTTGTTTTTAGTAAAACAGAAACTATTTGTTCTTTTTCGTTTTGGAGGAGCATTGTACATGTATAAATGTGATGTTTGTCTTGAATTTAATTAAATTATATGTTACCCATATACCTTTTATTAAAACTTTTATAAATCTTACACTAGCGACGTTATGATTTGTATAGTCAAATACAATGTCATTAAAATGCAAATGCAATTCCATTGGCGTCCTTCTGATGCGTTGCCAATGATACATAAATGGTAATTTTCATAGTGCGTCATCATCTCCTTATCAGAAGAACGTGTTGACAGGTGGCCACTGCTATCTGTAATTAGATGGTAATTATAAATCAACCTTGTCATAAATTGAATGAATCAGAATTTAATAGAAGTGTAACTAACGTTCATATTGTTTGCAAAATGCATCATAATCGAAAATACATGTATAACTAAGTTATGATTATGTTGTTAGTTTCAGTCGTTAACAGTAATTTATTTTTTACAAATGAATGATTCATAACTCTGCTGACAATTTGAAATATAAATGACATCTGAAATACAAACATACCATAAGAGTACTTATTCAAATATTGTCAATTTACTTCGAAAGTGCACTCGTGCTTTTCGAAACTTGATTTTTTGTCTTGTAATATATTTACATACACACATGAAAAACTACAATTTACTCCTATATGCCTTCACTTAGTACAGTTTTTTAAATTGTTTGTCTCGCATTCTTGAAGTTTTTAAGTTTCTATCCTGTCTATGCGTTGATAATTTCAACATCAAAAATTAGGTCATTTTACTTTAATTTCGTGAATACTTTCTATGTGAATTATGGCCTTATCATGCGTACCATATCAAGGTTAAAATTTGTTTTGTATTTATTTCATTATATTAATATCCGACAAATTTTTTTCATTGAAATGTATTATTTTGTAAGAACAGATACATGTAAAATATATATGTTAAATTATCATGATGTCAATACGCAAGTTGTAAAACTATATGCCGCCTTATACTGTGGTCTTGTAATAAAAGCTTTTTTTTCATGAAACCACACTGTATTTTGGTCTTATGGACCTAAAAGAATTTTCCAGTTTGCCTAAGGGAAATGTCGGTGAATATTAAAGCCAGTCGAAACTCTATTATCCTAGTCACGACCTACAATGTCAACATTCAGCTTATATTTCGGGTGAATATAGGTTCTAATTAAATCAAATGAGGGATCGTGTCACTATCAATGTGTCGCTGATGTAAATAAGGATCTGTATAAAATAGAAATACTAATGATGTCTATCCTCTAGCAGTTCTCACAATATCTTAGAATTAACATCGCCACTGTATAGAGATGAGAAAACAAACTGCAATGTAAAATTTTATATCTTTTATAAAAGATATACAAGTATTGAATTCACATATGATTAATTTGAATGTTAGACGCAACTTATGTATAGCTCGAAAATAAATAAAATCCGATATGTAAAGATAATTCTAGTTATAACAATGAAACCATATCTTTAGGTTTAGTAGAATTAAGTAGTAAACGATTTAGCTCACTATATATTTTAGATTGATCGTATAAAGGCAATTTATTACGCTTCTATTATAAATGCCCATCACTTTATTTTATTTCATTATTATTATTATTACCATTGCAGCTTATACCGACTTTTGCACACTGATGATTTTTTTTTGAAAATGTATTATCTTTCTATCTCTTCGAAAATATTTAATTGACATAAGCCGATAACTTTTAATGAACCAAAATATAACAAAGTAGTCTCTGATCATACAATGGTTCTTTTTACCTGTAACTGTCTCAGCACTTGTAATATGTTATTTATAGTCTTCTATTATTCACAAAACTATTGTTTACGGATAATTTCAAACGAAAACCCCAAGCGGG
>NW_026861240.1:0-41408 GCF_026571515.1 Ruditapes philippinarum | reverse complement strand
TAGGAATTTTGTTACACCATAGGCAAACTATATACATGAGGAGGAGTGGTATGACTTCCATGTGCCCAAGGCCACGGTCACGTAATACTTTATTAAAGTCCTGTCTTTTACTCTGCAGTACTCTATCGTTATGGACACCTGTCATTTTCCTTATAGCATTTTCTTCTAGTTGCCACGTAGAATCTGCACTTAATTGAACCAATTCTACTTTTTTGTTCATTTGACTTGTTTTGAGATTTGAAACCCCTAGCTTCCACGGTCGGGTTGTCGTAAGGATAACACACTTATCAGGTACGTACCGATGTGGGATTTTTTCTGTTACTTCGCCACAACTATTTTCAGGGTGTGTCCATTCATCAAGACCGTCCAATATAATCAAACATTTTTCTCTACGTAAAACTTCATCTAGTGATGCAGAGGAACGAAGTTTCTTGGTAATTTGCTGTTCGATCATATCGTCAATGTTACAAACAGATGTACAGTCTCTTAATAAAACCAAAAATAAGAACTTAAAGTCAAATAACGTTTTTAACTCATCATCTTTAAAACAGGCGTAGTTTTCATCGTGACAATGAGCTTGACACCACGTGATTGCAAGATATTTTGAGAAAGCAGTTTTTCCAAAGCCTGCATCAGCTGATAGATAAATTGCTTGTTGATCTGCACTTCCGGTTGAAAACAGGTCTTTCAAAGACTTGATTGGTGTTCTTTCCTCTTCATGACAAGTTAGGGACTTCTGTTTTACGGCTACTAAATCTGGCATCACATAGAACCCAGCTAAAGGTGTCTCTATTTCTTCAAGAAGCGGTGAGAGAGGTATTGAACTACAATTTTTGTCTGTAGAATTAATCAGGTCACCTTGGAGTTCTGAAAAGAGAGCAGAAAAAAGTGAATCAGTGTCAATCTTTCTAATGCAAAATTATAAAACGCTGAGGGTTTTAATAACTTTAATATTGCATGATTTGGATCAGATAATGCATACGGCGAATAAGAAGTAGATATATATGTAACACTATATTTAGATGCTATGTTCAACTTTAACAATGCAAAATTGTATCTAAAATCTGTTTTAATAATTGCATAAATTCATATACAAAACGATTTTTTCCATCGTTATATTTAATACATTGTATGCTTGAAAAAAATAACACATTTTATTTCTTTATTAATGTAATCAATACATACGAAATATATTTAATAATGTTAATGTATAACTTCAAAATGGCAACAAATATTCATATTATGCACATAACAAAATTCACAAATTCCGAGGACGAGTGGGGACAGGAATGGGGGGGAAAGTTACATTTTTGGGACTTTTAAGTTAATGTCTAAGCAATCTGATTTTTTTTCAGAATGTTGATAATCTAAAAGACAAACCTTATATTCAGTTGATATTCTGACTGACCAGTTTATAAAATGTTTGTTGGGAAAAAAAAACACTCAAAAAACTGATTTAAAATATTTTATATGCACTGAGGTCAAATAAGATTGTATGTGTCGATCACTTATTTGGTAATTTTATTTTTGATACAAAACTATTATTTATTCTGGTCTGGACCCTAAGAGTTTAGGGGGTGGGAGTGGACAAGCTGAATAAGAAAATATTTCTCCTATAGTTCATTGCATGAACAGACACCAAGAACGATATATGTTTCACATGTTTAAACCGTTTTAAAATCATAAATTTTACAGTAAAAATATGTAAACAAATCGCTATCACGGAGGAAAACGAAACAAGAAGGGGCAAATTATTACTTGAAACAGAAAATAATTTCTCCTGTTTTCTCAAACATTATAGTTTAGCGTAATCGGAATTCCTCGGCTATTATTCATAATAACCTCAGACTGTTTGATTTTATTAACCTGTTGCACACAATATATAAATATTCGATAGATTCTCGGCAATGCGTGTGAGGTGTTCACTATAAAATGTGTTTAAATTTATTTGTTTCTGTAAAATATTTACAGCGAGCGTTTTAACGCAATAGGGAGAACTACTAGCTTGTTTGTTCTACATTTTCGCAAACACTTGGCAATTTTCTATTAAAGAATGCTACAAAAATAAAGAAAGAGAAAAGTATGACAACAGTAATCCTCGGACCACAAAACACTCGTATAGAAGGCAATCACTTCACCGGATGTGATTGAGTTGTTATTAAAATTGGTTATTGAATATTTCCATATTTTGAAACACATCATCTATCATTCTTGACGAAACCACAGCTGTTTATTAATATATGGGGCAAGACGAAACCCATTACCGTTACCAAGTAAGATCTATACGATACTGAACGCCCCGAGGCTGACAGTATGTCAGTAAGCTATAAATTTTGCATACGGAAATTCTAGCTTTTTAAAGCCGTCCGATTAGCTCAATAGATTAGAGCGTTGAACAATAAATTGGGCAACCTGGGTTCGATCATGAAGTCCTTTCTACGGTCATTAGCAACGTACCTCTGCTCTGCTCTGGCTCGAACAGAAGTTTCAATTCCGTGCGAAAGTGAAGGCAACTAGTACTGGTAAACTACTTGACAGCCTGCCAAGGAACGATGTGATGGTTGAACTGTGCTCTGGTGGATTAAATGTGGCTTACTGTCGTGACCCGGAGTGAAAACTACCAACACCACCACCTCTACCTTTTACAAAGTACATTACAAAGTAACCCCCCCCCCTTTCTCGTACTCAAATCACTTTCTTCTACTCGAGCAAAAATTAGATTTTTACTTCTTTTCAGAAAACGCCTTTCAAATACAAATACAGATAAGATGTTTTAAATTATTATATACTACAAATGTATTAAATAAAATGTTGTTAAATATTGACCAAAAAAAACTGCGTATTTTTATTGTCAGTATTTTCACTGTAAAAATGAAATTTTCACTGCAGTGAAACATATTTCCCGTATTTTCACTTTCTTTTAAATTCATCCAATACACCAACTTTAAGGATGAGTCTTCATATTGTAATGTTAAAAAAAGAAAAAAAGTATACAAAAAAAAAACAACAAAAAAAATCCTAGAAAATTCAAGTTTTTGTTCTATAACTACAGGATCTTTTCATCTTGTGGTATGAAAGGTATCATATTTCAATCGTGGCTACCGCCACTCATGAAATATTTATTTTCATACCACCCAATTGTTATGTATGCAACATATTACATGTTTATAATTTATATCTGACCAGTTGGTATTTCCAATATTATCATTGTTCTATTTTTAGAACATAAACTACATGTATGTACTAGAACTTTCTTAACTGTTGAAGAAAACTGATGCATTATATTTAGATAGAAACTTCTGGAATGATCTTTATTGTTGAAGTTGCTAGATTATGATTACTGTAGTAAATGGAAGACGATTCTAGTAACTTCTTAGCTTAATATATATAGAAGACATTTTTCTTTCGTATTATCTTTTAAAGTCACCAGTTACCTTTTTGAGTCATCAGTGATCTTTAAGTCATCAGTAACCCTTTTAAGACATCAATATATTTGGAGTATTTTTCAACTTGGATATTAATGTGATTTATGGAGCTTGATTATTTTTTAAATAGTTAAAATTATTCTTGTGGATTTTATTGTGGGAATTTATTCTAAAGTGTTTCTTGGATTTTACTTGGAACTAACTGTGCTATTCAAAAAGGGATCATTCCAGGATCAGACTCGACATTTGAAATTTACTTTTTTAATTTGGACTTCAGGTATTTGTAAACATAAATTTGTTATTTTGATTTTTCTTTTAATAATTTTTTGTAATAAATTTGTTATTGTTACAAGTTTGTTGCTGGCTTTTCTTTCTTGTTACGCCTGGCTCGTAACAGAAATTGGGGGCTCGTCCGGGATTGAATATTTATTTTGGCTACATTATTGGAAATTATAACCGTTTATTTTACATTTTATTATTACCGTATTTACTCATCAGAGTTTGATATCATAGTTGTTCTATTAAGTGTGCTTTCAATTTTTGAAATTTTTGAAACACATCACTTTTAAGTTTAAACCAGCGGCAAACAGTCATGTCTTTTGATTTAGAAAAAGTTTGTAGCTGAACCTTCCCAGGAGGTATTAGATTTGTCTAAAAAACTGATTTGCTTGATCTTGCAAAAAAGTATAATTTATCAGAAATTAAATCTTCAATGCGTAAACAAGAAATTAAAAATCTTCTGATTCATTATTTTTTGGATGAAGATATTTTTGGAGAAGATGCACTTTCTCACATTGTTGAAAAACACTCTGAAATTTTCTGAAATAAAGATAAGAGATCTTGAACTTCAATTTAAATTTGAACTAGAGAAAATGCACTTAGAAAAAGAAAGGGAAGAAAAAGAAAGGGAAAGGCAGTTTGAAAAAGAAAGTGAAGAGAGAAAATTAGAAAAGAAAGGGAAGAGAGAAAATTAGAAAAGAAAGGGAAGAAAAAGAAAGGGAAGAAAGGCAGTTGGAAAAAGGGAAAGGGAAAGGGATTTCAGTTAAGAATGAGAGAATAGAAATCAAAGAGAGAGCAAATCAGTTTGAACATAGAATAAAATTCAAAATTTTGATGTCACTAAAAATATATGGCTTGTTCCACCTTTCCAAGAAAAAGAAGTTGATAAGTATTTTCTTCATTTTGAAAAGGTTGCTGAAAATTTAAAATGGCCAAGAGAGCACTGGACATAACTTTTACAGAGCGTCTTAATTGGTAAAGCTTCGTGAAATTTATACACAACTTACTGGTTGAACAAAGCTCTAATTATGATAATGTAAAAGAATTAAATTTTGAAAGGTTATGAGTTAATACCAATGCCTACAGGCAAAAATTCAGAAATTCTAAGAAAGAATTGGTCAACCCATGTCGAATTTGCAAGAGAAAAAGAACAACTTTTTGATCGGGGGGTGTCTATCTAAGAAAATAAATAAAAATCATGAAAAAGCTCAGACAGCTCATTTGAGTTGAAGAGTTTAAACGTTGTATTCACTCTGATGTTAAATCTTTCTTAGATGAAAAACAGGTAGAAACTTTAGAAGAAGCTGCCCGTCTAGCTGATGATTATTCTTTAACCCACAAAGGCTCATTTTTAAATAAAGGGAAGTCCACACCTTCACATTGTAATTCCAAGTTCAGTTCTAGTAATTTATCTGGCTCATCTAGTCAGTCAAATTCTCCCAAACCAAAGTCAACTGATGAACATAAAGGTCATAGTCCTTATCTCGTCCTACATGCAATTATTGCAAGAAAACTGGACATCTTATTTCTGATTGCTTTACTTTGAAAAGGAGGCAACAGCAACGTGATGAGGCCAAACCCACAGGTCTTACCACTTCAAGGTCTGAACCTCAGTCTTGTATTGATAACAATGCAATTTTGAAGGTCATAGAACCCAAGTCTGATTCTATAATGGAGATTTATGAACCATTCCTTTCGGAAGGTTCGGTGTCACTTATCGGTGATACTTGCCCACCTACTTCTATTAAAATTTTAAGAGACACAGGAGCTTCTCAATCTCTTATTTTAGCAGATACACTACCTTTTTCTGAGAAGACTTCTTCTGGATCAAGTGTCCTTGTTCAGGGTGTAGAGTGTGGTTTTTTGGCATGCCCCTCTCAATAATATTTATTTGTCCTCAGATTTGGTAACTGGGCCGGTGGCTGTAGGTATAAGATCTTTTTTTACCCTTTAAAGGTGTTCATTTATTGCTAGGTAATGACTTAGCTGGAGATAAGGTAGTGGTTAATCCACTTGTAACTGACACTCCTTGTGTGGATCAGATACCTGACCCCATTGAGTAGGAAATTCCTGACCTTTACCCTTCATGTGCAGTTACTCGAGCTATGGCTAAGAAGGCCATTCAAGAAGACAATTTTTGTTCAGATATTGACTTAGCTGATACTTTTATAGGTCAGTCTTTTGATAATGAAATAAATTTTTCTCTCACTCCTACTCTGCCTGAAACTCAGACAGATTTTTCAATATCTGATTTTTCTACACCAAGATCTAAAGATCAAGGTCATGATACGCTGTCAAGGTCACAGCTTATCCAGGAACAACAAAATGGTCTTGAGATTTCAGTCCTTTTTCAAAAGGCTTTTAGTGAAAATGAAGCTTTACAAGTCCCTGTTTGTTATTATGAAAAGAATGGGATTTAAATAAAAAAATGGCGACTGCCCGATGTCCCTGCTGAAGAGGAGTGGACTGTAAATCACCAATTTGTGGTCCTTAAATCATATCGCCAGGAAATATTAAGCTTGGCTCATGAAACACCCATGGCAGGTCATTTAGGTGTAAATAAAACCTACCATAAAATTCTCAGTCATTTTTATTGGCCTGGCCTTAAAGCAGATGTATCTAGGTACTGTAAATCTTGTCATACTTGTCAGATGGTTGGAAAACCTAACCAGACAATACCTAAAGCACATTTACAGCCTATTCCTGCATTTGATGAACCTTTTAGTAGAGTTATTATTGACTGTGTAGGTCCATTACCAAAAACTAAATCAGGATCTCAGTATTTATTACCTATTATGTGTGCTTCTACGCGCTTCCCTGAAGCTATTCCTTTAAGGAATATTAAAGCCAAAACTATTGTCAAGGCTCTTGTGAAGTTTTTCACTTTTGTTGGTTTACCTAAGTCAGTACAGTCTGATCAAGGGTCAAATGTTATGTCTGGTGTTTTCCAGCAGGTCATGCACGAGTTAGGAATTACTCAATATAGATCTTCAGCCTATCACCCTGAAAGTCAAGGTGCATTAGAGAGATTTCACCAGACTCTGAAAAATATGATAAGGTCATATTGTTTTGACACTGAAAAAGACTGGGATGAAGGCATCCATTTAATCTTATTTGCTGTAAGAGAATCTGTTAAGGAATCACTTGGCTTCAGCCCTATTGAATTAGTATTTGGTCACACTGTCCGAGGACCCTTAAAACTTCTAAAAGAGAAATTCCTGTCTGAAGATGACATATCTTTAAATTTGCTTCAGTATGTATCAGATTTTCGAAATAGGTTGACTAATGCATGTGAGTTAGCTAGGCTTAATTTAAAATCAACACAAAGTAAAATGAAATCAAGGTATGATGAGAATGCTCAGGAAAGAAGTTTTAACCCTGGTGGTAGAGAGTACTTGCTCTTTTACCTATACCCTGGAAAACCATTACAGGCTAGATACTTTGGTCCTTATACTATTGAAAAGGAAATCAGTGACCTAATCATATTATTAAAACTCCTGGGAGGCGAAAGCAAAAACAAATGTGTCCACATAAATATGTTAAAAGAATATTTTGACAGAGATAGCAAAATTAGTAAACCTATATCTTTTGTAAACTCTGTTCCATAAAATCAATGTTCAGTTGAATCAAATAGTTATGAAAAATTTTGAAAAAGTCTGATCCTGGTTCAGCAAAAGCTTGAAAACTTTGATATTCTGAAAAATCTGGATGAAAAACTTGCTTACTTAGAACCGTCGGAACGAGATGAACTGAAACAGCTTATTTATGAATATGAACACTTATTTCCTGATATTCCCACACGGGACTGACAAAAATACATCATGACGTCATTCTTGAAAACTCTGAACCAATAAAACAACATCCATATAGAACAAATCCTGTAAAACAAAAATACCTAAGACAAGAAGTTCAGTATTTATTGGAAAATGACTTTATTGAACCAAGTCAAAGCAGTTACAGCTCTCCATGTATTCTTGTACAAAATCAAATGGAACATATAGAATGTGTACAGATTATCGTAAGGTGAACTCTGTAACAAAAACTGATTCATTTCCTATACCAAGAATTGATGACTGTATTGACAAAATTGGAAAAGCAAAGTATGTAACAAAGTTTGATCTTCTAAAAGGATTTTGGCAAGTTCCACTTACTCATAGAGCTAAAGAAATATCAGCCTTTGTAACACCAGACGGCTTATATCAACATAAAGTCATGCCCTTTGGTATGAAAAAATCACCAGCAATTTTTCAGAGACTTATAAACATGGTAATATCTGGTCTACAAGGATGTGACGCATACATTGATGACGCAATCATCTACTCTGATGAATGGGAGGAACATCTCAAAACTATAAGAGCATTCTTCGACCGACTTAGTGAAGCTAAATTGACAGTTAATCTTGCAAAAAGTGAATTTTGTCATGCAATTTTAACCTTTTTAGGACATGTAGTTGGGACAGGGTAAGTAAAACCAATAGAAGCTAAGGTCAAAGCTATCTCTGAATTTCCTGTGCCTACTTGTAAAAGACAACTGATGCGATTTTTGGCTTGGTATGGCAGGGTATTATTGTAAATTTTTTTAATAAATTTTTTCGGTTATTGCAGAACCATTGACAAATTTGATAAAGAAAAGAAACAAATTTATTTGGAATGACAAGTGTCAAATGGCATTTGACAGCCTTAAAGCCATACTTAAGAGTGCACTAGTTCTTTTGGCACCAGATTTTAATAAAAACTTTAAGTTAGCTGTAGATGCTAGTGACATAGGTGCTGGAAGTGTATTGATCCAAGAAGACAACAATGGTATTGACCATCCTGTTTGTTACTTTTCTAAAAAGTTTAATGAACATCAGAAAAATTACTCTACTATAGAGAAAGAGTGCCTTGCTCCTATCCTTGCTATTCAGCATTTTGAAGTTTATTTAACTTCTTCAAAGTTGCCTGTTGTTGTCTTTAGTGATCACAATCCCCTCACTTTCTTGCAAAAACTTAAAAACAAAAATCAAAGGTTGTTGAGGTGGAGTTTGTTTTTGCAAGAATATAGTCTTGACATTAGACACATTAAAGGGAAAGATAATTTCATCCCTGATGCACTTTCACGTGTCTAAACTGTTATTTTCAGTATGTTAAATTTAACACCTATATATTATTGATTGTTTTTTGTTGTTGTTGTTTGCTATTGTTTATAATACACATATATATGAATGTATAAAATTGTTTAACATTTCTTCTATGTTATTTGTAAGTTACATTGTTTGGATTTATGTTAAAGAAATATTCATTTCATTCATATTTCTTTTTCTTGAAGAGGGGAAGTGTTATATATGCAACATATTTCATGTTTATAATTTATATCTGACCAGTTGGTATGTCCAATATTATCATTGTTCTATTTTTAGAACATAAACTACATGTATGTACTAGAACTTTCTTAACTGTTGTAGAAAACTCATGCATTATATTTAGATAGAAACTTCTAGAATGATCTTTATTGTTGAAGTTGCTAGATTATGATTACTGTAGTAAATGGAAGACGATTCTAGAAACGTCTTAGCTTAATATATATAGAAGACATTTTTCTTTCGTATTATCTTTGAAAGTCATCAGTTACCTTTTAAGTCATCAGTGATCTTTAAGTCATCAGTAACCTTTTAAGACATCAATATATTTGGAGTATTTTTCAACTTGGATATTAAGTGATTTATTGGAGCTTGGATTATTTTAAAATAGTTAAAATTATTCTTGTGGATTTTATTGTGGGAATTTATTCTAAAGTGTTTCTTGGATTGTACTTGGATTTAACTGTGCTATTCAAAAAGGGATCATTCCAGGATCAGACTCGACATTTGAAATTTACATTTTTATTTGGACTTCTGGTATTTGTAAACATAATTTGTTATTTTGATTTTTCTTTAATAATTTTTCTGTAATAAATTTGTTATTGTTACAAGTTTGTTGCTGGCTTTTCTTTCTTGTTACGCCTGGCTCGTAACACAATGAAAATAAAACCTGTATTCATAGAAAAAACTTAAATACCCTCTATATAATAGCATAAACAAGCTAAATCAATTCAAATGCAGAATATTGAATAATGTACTAAAACTGAAGAAAAAATTAATTGTCGTCTGCTATCACTTCCGGTAGAAAAATAAAGACTGTAAAGACTTTTTTGAAAGAACTAAAAGTGAACAATTCAAATTTCAATAAACAAAAATCTTACCGTGGTTACCACTGGTATTATATGATTTGAATGTAAAGCAGAAAAAAGAAAAAAAGAAAAACAATTTAAAATGTGCCATCACTGGTGAATTTATGCAGACTACTGAAACAAACATACATATCTATAAATAGAAATTGATTAATCCTTGACAGTGCCAACAAAGGAAGGATCGATAAATTTAAGGTAATAGGGTGCGCAGGAACACAGTGGTAATATAGTGCATTCTCGTGGAAAGGGTCCGTTTTTTAACACACAAAATCCACATACGCTTGGGGGGGGGGTCAGATCCTGCACACACTCTTATTTTGCTGATGTTGAGATTCTCAGTTTAGGAGCCAAAAACATATTTTGAATCAGAGCCATGGTAGGGCGTGGCGGAGGGGGGCTGGATGAAACCTTCACAAGCTGCAGGATTTTCATCACTAATGTTTTCATTTTGCCATTTCATGTCAGTTTACAGTGCATAAATTTACATCTAATTCATTATTTATATGCTGCATTCCATTTTAAAATTAGTTATATTCAAAGGGGTAGATGCATAGCATAAGTTATTATGTACATTGGTTTACAAACAAAAGCATTGTACAAATACTTTTATTACATAACATATTTTATCATTATTATATTTTTATATTAAACAGTCTTTGAAAGTGACAAAATACTCATCCACACACATGCAAATTATAACGATAAATGTGCATTTATGTGCCTCCATCTTCAATATTACTCCCTTCTTTTTGGTTGATTTTTATTCAATGTCATTATGTTGACTGCCAAGCTTTACTGTTAAAGGTACTCCACTGAGGTTTTTAAGCCTAAAACTTAACAATTGGATTTTTTACATAAATGAGCTGGGGCTCTTAAAACAGAAATATATGCAAAGATGATTAACAAATATACTTTGAAATAGATTGAAAATCGTATTTTTATGCTTTTCTTAGCCCGATTTGTGTGAAAAGCGTTTAAACGCTTTTTAATTCCGGTCATTTTTTAACAATTTGAATAATTATTCTGGAAAAAAAAAGTGCATGAATGATCTTAAATTTTGCACAAAGATTAGTGGTCTAAACCTACATCAAATGGTACATTGATCTGGAAAAAATATTTTCAGTCCCATCATGTCAAAAAACCCTCAGTGGAGACCTTTTAAATGAATGTGTCTTTTTGTTTCAGGTACAAACGGATACCTGAATAGAACTACCAACATACTTCCCATAGAAGGCTGCCAAAATGCATGAAAGAATCCAGTCATTTGCAAAATTCGAACCCAAAGCTGTGAAGGCCAAGTGCATGAAAGTCAACGACCTTAAACCGGTCGACCACGGTCAACACGAAATAATCACTTATTCATGTCTATATTCATGCAAAGAAATATTCCCGAAACATAGTTTTTCTTTAATACTTTAAACTTAGTTCAATAATCTTTTGTAATAATTTCGTAAAAATAGTTCTTATTTCTTTTACTAGTACGTAACAGCGCTGCTGTTATTACCAACCAACTGGCTTGGATTTGTTTAAAATCTGATTAGGTCATTTTTCCGGTTAGGCATTTGTGAGCACACCTTCTCCTGGACGGCCTTGTTTAAGACTTGAACCACACGCGCTGTACATGAAATATACATAGACAGGAACAACAAGGAAATACCACAAGAGAAAATGCTTTGGAAACTCGATACTGTCTTTCATTTAAGAAGATGCAAAGTCGCATACCATAAGCAATTCAGTAATTATCAAGCCTGTATACATGTATAAAAGAGAGGAGATCGAGTTTTTCAGTTATCGGCTATTTTACCTCTGCATATTATAGGACAAAGGGAGTTAAGATTTTTTTTAGAAATAATTAATTTTTATGATTTAAATAATTGTATTATTTAAGATGTTTTTTATTACAACCGATTTGCGCTCTTTTTATTATGGTCCGATCTTTGCGCTTTATAAGGTCGTAACTGTTACTTACCCTTTAAAATCATTATGTATATGTAATAAAACTATAGCATATAATGAACTTTATAGAAATGATGAATACTGTAATGTGATCATTGTTTCATGTTTATTTGTCGGAGATACTTTTTCTTAGTGTGTTCAAAAATAATTTCATAAAATAGTCCAAAGCTTGCTGGTACTTGTTTATGGACTTACACACTTAATGCACTGTGACGTCAATTTGAATAGGAGCACAAAACCACTTTCAGGTCCACAACCTTAACTACCCAGTCCATGTGCCAAATGAAAGAAACAAACAGCATTAGCTCTGATACCATGGTTTTTTTGTTGGAGACATTATTACTAGGACAGCCTTAATGGTTCTGAATTTTTGGATATATAGAGAATATTTGTTTAGTTCAGTGTAAAATCGGAATATATTTTACCGAGTGAGCACCAAAAAGTATATTTAACGAGTGGCACAGCCACGAGGGAAATATGAACTTTTGGTGTTCACAAAGTGAAATATATTTCGATCTTACACTTAACTTAACAAATGGTCTTTTTATTAAATGCAAAGAAACGTTTTTAAAAGACATTTAACCTAATACTGAATGAAAAGCTCGCCAAATAATAATACAACGTGACGTGATTTGCGACATCGCGTCATTAAGATGGTTCCCAATACTAAGCACGCTGGTATTTCACTAACACAACGTAAGGGGTTTAAATTGAAAACAGTGAAATTATCAAATTGATAATTTCACTGTTTAAAACAATGAAATTATCAGTTTTATTTTACTGATATATTTCTATAAACCACCGAAAAGCATGTTATAATAAATAATAACTTGAGACCGCATGATAATTAGTTGTGGCCAGAAGATAAGGTATAGCAAATACCACCTCAAGCTCCCAAATAACTTAGTAAAAACTAATACTATTTTTGATTTATTAAGTTTGTGTTACAATTAAGATTTTCTACTTCTTGAGAAATGGTAACGTGACATTTTTACTTTAAATAATTTATTTATGTACAGTACTACTAGTATATAATTTATTGATAGTTATAAACAAAATTGAGTCAGAAGTTTTATGTTAACAAAGTTCAAACGTTCGTAACGAATCCCCGTTTCTGAACACTATATTATATATATAATTTCCGTTTATGCTCATTAATAGTCATGTCCATATAACTGTAAAAATCTAAAATAGAACCTAATTGAAACTCAATTTCTGTTTCAGCACAATTTACAACGTCATCTGTGAAAATAATGCTTACAACAACATTATCATGAATTTCATTTGTCACGAAAATGCTTCGATGTTTTGCAGAAATCTAGATAACTCATTAATATATTAATTTAGTTTCATCGTGCTAGTTACGTCCCCTTGTCTTGCGTCGATATTTCTATGAAACTTGCAAATAAATCCCACTTGCCTTATTACAAAGCTTTTCAGACTACTGTATCTAACTATGCCGGAATTGAGACTTATTATCAGTAAACCTGTCTTTTTTATCACCTTCCATACGATTTCCTTAGTTTAAACTTTATAATGTTCAGTAAAAGGATGTCTTTCTTATATTGCATAGTTACTACTGTATAACGGTTAATTTCCCTCAATTGTGACGTCCATGTCTGGTGACGATTTCGCGCGACATCACAATAAAATATGATATTGAGCAAAGGCAGAAAAAGATTTAAAGTAAGAAAAAGGCATAACTCCAAATATAGCTGTCATTATGATTGTCCTTGTCTTATAACTGGATCATTTTCACATTAGATCTTGGTCTGACCTTTAAAATTTATAACTAAAAGCGGTTTTTGCGAAGTGTAATAGCTAAACTACCCCATACATAGTCAGTTACGGTAGTGCTTCAGCAATAAACAATTGGATGCGGCGTCTAGTCCGGTATATTCCGGAATACGGTATTTAGTGTTATGCTTCACCCTCTGTTTTTTTTAAAGGCTTACTGTTACTTCTATTGATTTAGACAAAAATTAACAATGTCATTTCTCAACAAAAAAGTAAGGAATAAAATCCTTGCAAAAATTACAGCTTGGGTGAAAAAGGAGAACAAAAAAAAGGGAAAGTTATATGTAAGTTTAAAAAAAATATATACAAATACAAATTATTATATTTTTGTAAGGAAATCAGCTCTTCCATTTAAAGGGTATGCAGTGAAACAAGTAGCTCAATAATACTCTGTTTTTATGTTAATTTCAGATTGTATAGTGATTGAGAAGGAAAACTCTATGCATTATATCAATCGCAGCTACTCGGCACTTTCCGTCAGTCTTCGGATCAGGACCTCGAACACAATAGTATGAATACACAGAACGGATGCGGTATTCCGGTCTAACCTACGCTAAGAAACTAAACATGTAAACAAATAGTAATTTAATGCTGGGAGTTGTTGACAAGTTTATTTTCAATATATGTAGTCAAAGTCCACCTAAAATAAGTGAATTCATAGGTACAAAAGCAAACAAAACATTATTTCTATATTTACTAATATGGCTGTGGAAACCGAAAGTACAAAAAACCAAGCTTTTGACATTTAGTCGGATTTGTTTAAAACTGAACATCAGTTGGCATATTTAAATTACAAATTGTTGTCAGACATATTTTCAAGCATAAGAGTACCGGAACAGACATTAGATGTCAAATATTTACATTCGTTTTACATTATCTCTGTTTCTGTTTACATTTGTAAACCACGTGGTAGAACTACTTTCTATCCGTATTGTTTCCGAGGTTAATATTATAGATAATAGCCGAGGCAGTTCCGAATGTGCATTATATATGCACAAACCAGTCTAAATGTTTCTGTAGGATTTAAATAATAAGAAACTTTGGCCATAAGATAAGATATTGTACATGAAAAATAATTAGTTTTTGCCACACGATAAAACAGTTCAGCAAATGGCAGCTCTACGAAAGAGCGCAAAACGTGACTTTCAGAAAACCAAATGACTGAGTTAATTAATTACTGTTTTTGATTTTTGTTTTTGTTACAAAAAATTAGGCAATTTGTTAAGAAATTATTACCTGACAGTTTTGTTTTACATGTAACCAATTTATATTTGTACATTACTTTATAATTTATAGATAGATATATAATTTAGTGAGTCAGATGTTTTGCCTGGTATCATTATACATGTATAACAAAAGTTCATAGGTTCATTACGGACCGTCGCTTCTGAACACTGCAATTTTGGTTTCTGACTGATAAGTATTCATGCCCGTATGACTGAAAAAAAAATCTGAAATAAAACTAACTTGTAACTCAATTGCTGTTTCAGCACAATTCGCATTGTCATCTGCGAAAAGAATACATATAATATCATGAATTTCATGTGTCATGTAAATGACTCGTTGGCTTGTTTGCTCAAACAAAGTAAGCTAACTCATTAAAATATTTATTAAATTTCATCGTACTAGTTATGTCATCTTGTCTTTTGTCAATGTAACACTGAAAAGGGTTAATACTATATATGAATTGAAAACACCTTCTTATTTAACCGGAATCCATTATATTAATCCACAGTTACAATATATGAAACCATAATGTCAGTGTATGAAACCGAGTTACCAATATATAAGTTGATTTTCTCAATATATGATTCCAATACTTCAATTTATGGTACCAAAGTAGCCATGTATGGAACCAGATACCCTTATATGAAACCAAATTATCAATATATTAATTCATTTTTACAATATTGATTATTGATAATTCGGTTTCATATAAGGACATCTGGTTCCATACATGGCTACTTTGGTACCATATATTGAAGAATTGGAATCATATACAATGTATTGAGAAAATCAACTTATATATTACTAACTCGGTTTCATACACTGACGGTATGGATTAATATAATGGATTCCGGTTAAATAAGAAGGGGTTTTCAAGTCATATGTAGTCGAAGTGAACTTATATATTATCCAAATGGTTAAATAAATTGAAAAAGAACAATATCAGATAGCCATGGCTTTCCATAGTATATCTAAGATATCATTATTTCATTGTCTGGAAGGACACCTTAACGATCGCGTTTCTCAAACGTTATTTACGACGTCGTATATGCAAAGGTGAATGTGTAGTTAACGCATGACCCACCTAATGCATTTCCTCCTCTTTACAGGGTATCCAAATAGGCTAGAACTACTGTCAACTACATTGAAACTGAGGGGCATGGGTTCAAGCCTCAGAAGAAGCTTTTCTTCTTTCAATATTGTCTATGTGTCTCCGTATCACTCTTTGAAAGAAAAAAAAATGTTTCATTTTAATTATATAATTATTACCGGTATTTATTGGCTAAATTATGCCAAATTTATTATCAAATTTGATACCTGATATTTTCAGTCTTATAAAAAAAACTAGACGGAAAAATGTTTTTATATTTGACAAGACTAACCATTATAAATGTACTGTTTAGAAAATTTAGGAATTCTTTGTAAACAGCGCCTCATTTTGGTAAATTTAAGGGATATTTTGAACAAGGCACTCCAAGTAGGAAAATGGTCAAACAACTATTTAAAATTGGTGGGGTAGTGTAACATTTTTAAACATATTTTAACCATTGTGAGTAGAATAAAAACAATAATAACATATTCTGGTTTGATATTTATGCATATATATTTTTGCAGTATTTTATATCATAGTTGAAATAAGTTTCAAAAAAGGCGGTGTAAAAAATATGGAGGACATACTTTAATATGTTAGTTAACAACTTAACTGAATTAGAACGTTAAAATGTATGCCAAAGGTTCGGTAAAGCTATTTTAGTCATAGAGTAAGTGATGGCCAGTGGGTAATATGGATTTTATTTCACTTATATAACTCAGTTTTCACTGGCAAGCATTAAATAGATAGATCATATTTGTTCATTGTGAGTGAATATGCTTTATATCCTAATAAAATTGCAACATTTTCTCACGTTGATGTGTTATTCATATCATATTCACGAAAAACTAGCAAATACTTTTTCTTTTTCTTTAATGCAGAGAACGGCATTTTTTCCAATGACGCGCGAGAAACATACACACGTCAAAAGATGACTCCAGACGTTCAACTGCTGCACTGACGTTAAGTAAACAATATTCCCAATCGCGGCGTAATTTTTAAGTTTTTCTTTTAAACAGAAAAATAATGACATTTGAATCGAGAAATGTGCCATTGACATAATTTAGATCAAACATTACAATCACTTATTATGGAAATTTACAATTTACAGAATCTTGAAAATCAAACCGTTCGCCAAAAGAAGTTCAGGAAAGGTATACAACAATCTCTTACGTAGTGATCTCCCCTTATCAGTACAATCTAGTCCCAGTGTGAGTGACATCTCCGCATGATATGGATTTTATTTCACTGATAATATTAGGTGATTATACATTGTTGTGTACAATACTATATTCTAGCGCCTCGTTAAATATAAGTTTTGCACCTGTGTACGAGTCCAATAGAACCCGATTGACACTCAACAATGTATAAAGACATCTTTATTTTACACCATAAATGTTTTGACAGAACTTTGTTACTTTGCGTAAATTATGGATTTGATATGTATTGTTTGGACTTGCAAGATAAAAACGAGACTATCTGGAGTTCAATATGCATTTGATACAGACTCTTTGGACTGTAAAAACGAAATAGAGGCTTGATTGACTACAATATGACAACGACATGGATTTCTTTACTCTTGAAATGAAAATGAGGCGCAATTTACAAGATGGAATCCAATTATATTCGTAAATGTAGACTTACGATGTTGATATGGGGTTGATTTTTTTACCGTAACTTTACGTGATGTTTACGATGATTCGTAACTTACGAATTGTTCGAATCAGAAAAAATGCTATAATGGTCTTACGTCATTGTTACAAACGTCGTAAGGGATACGAGGCTTTCGAGACATCCACCTCTGCTTTACAAGTGCCGCACAGCATCGATAGTTTTATATACAAATTTGAATTGGGTTTCTTTATATTTATAGGTTAAAATGACTAATACTTAATAGCAAAATTTACATTGCTGCAAAGTTTATAAAGTTTACAATTCAATATTTGTTGAAATATACATATTTCAAGTTTCAAACATTAATAATATGAATAAGGCACAGACTCAAAGCTAGCTCTTCGAAAGAAATCATAAATATAATTTATTTCACTATAAGAACTATATTTAAAGTTGCGTTCATGGAACGCTGCCTTTCCTTGTTGATCTAGTTTATCATATTTTATTATATCCATATCGGCTGCACACTTTTTGTATCACATTTTATGATTACAATGCACTTAGAACTGCACACTTTAGGCTGCACAGTTAACTCAATACTACCACACACTATTTTCTTAAAAATATGGTCATTTTATGTTTTATATGATATCTTAATTGCATCTGCCCGTCAAAGAACATAAATTCACTTAAAATCAAATTTCGGAATTAATAATTCCATTTCGGGAAATGGATGTCGTGAAACGGGAACCTATCGGAAGTTGACATTGACTTGGCGTCTATTACTTTTTTATTTTATGGAATAGTTCCGTATAAAATTATTTATTTTCGCTATAATTTATCCAAACATAATATACTTTATATTTGAATGTCTGTCTTACGAGCTAGCCCTTTGAGCTCGCCATTATTTAAGAAATTACAATAGACTTGGCAGTTTTAATTTATTGTTAACTGCTCAAAATGCACCCATATAACGTTATAACTTTGCGAAATATATATTAAGATTAAAAGGGAAATATTTTATTCATTATAAACTAATACATGAATATTGAGCAATATTGGTTAGATTAGATGCATATATTTATTTGTGTATTTCCACAATTACAATACAGTAAATTTCACTGCAGTTAAACACATTTTTCGTATTTTTACTGTTGTCTTGTCGGACTACTTTCTTCTCAATACAGTCAATACTAGTACACAAAATTTAAGGGGAAGTCCTTCAAACTGTAATGTCAAAATATGAATGCTTATATAATAAACAGAAAATTCAAGTTCTTCTATTAATACAGTACTAATTTCATCTTGTGATATGATAATTATCATAATTTACTCGCCAGTCATGAAAAAAATCATTTTCACATCACTCGATGAAAAAAGATTATATATTAGTAGAAAAAATAAATATCCTATACATATTGCACTGGAAATGAAAACATATGGTCAGGAACTGACACATTACCACATTAACCTTCATATGAAAACTACCAAAGTGGGTTTTTGACTTCAAATCTTTTGATTGATTTAAAGGTACATCAATATTTACTTACAATTCATTATTTGATCATAGATGATCAACAATATTCACTTGCTTTTCTGTTTTATATAAAAGTAAGTCAATATTCCCTCACCATTGGTTTGATTGATAAAGAAATGTAGTAATTTTTTATTTACCCTTTTTGCGATTTTGATATTTTTCCTCCTCTGTCTGTATTTGAGAGACACCTTCGTTACTTTTCTCTGTTATCAAATAGACACAATTTTATCGTTATATACCTTGATTAATTTTCTATATACACTCGCTTTTCATGTCTTATTAAACTAAATATTGTCAATTAACAAGTAAACTTTCAAACAATGCAGGATATTCAATTCGTATACATATATTTATATTTTTCAACAAAGTACTGGATTGATGACGAAAGTTGATTGACAGTTTCACAAATAAATTCTGAATTAATGAAATTATGTTTTTTTCTTAATATTTGTTCAATAGCAATTTTGTTTATATCAGCATTGACTGTTTTTTTTTATTTGCTCATATTCTTGTCAGTACTTTTCTTATGAATTGACACATCTTCCTCAGTTTTGAATAGTAGAATAATTTTTCTACACCAGTTTGTAAGATATTCAAACATGTATTTATTATTATTAAGCATAATCATTTAATAGAAGTTAATGTTTGCAATCAATATTAATGATGATAAATATCACAAATATTTAAATCTGAAGAATAAAAAAATTAAACATACCTGCATCTTGTCGTTTTTCTATCGCCTTGAGTTGTTTCTCCACTCCAGTAAACTTTGCTTCTACTTCTTTCAGGTCCTTCTTCACTTCAATAACATCTGTCTGCACTTGTTTCATTTCCTCATTCAATCGATCAACATCGGCTTCATAGTCCTTCCATCTTTTTAATTCTTCTTGTAACCTTTTCTCTTCCTCCAGATCTAGAGGGCAAACTTTGAAGTCGGCAATTGCTTGCTGGATGTTCAGAGCTGGAGAACTTTGTCGGACAAGTATCTGAACGGAATCCGATTGTACTAAGTAGCATAGTGAGTTTATTTTTTTCAACCAGTATGTTAGTTTCCGTGTTGGTTTATTTCATAAATAAATAAATAAATGATTTGCGATACGAATACTCAGAGATCTTTTAAACAAATGTATTAGAATAAAGGGAATACAGAATATACAAAATAAAACAAACAAACGCATTGTTCAGGTACGTATAGTACCCTGTCATTGGCTGATTTTCTTGACAGACATTTTACAGGTACGTCATCTTAAGGAAAACATTATTTTTACAGGTACATCATCTTAAGAAAAACGTTATTTTTATAGGAACATCATCTTAAGGAAACGTTATTAAGGATTTTTGGAGAATCAGTCACGCCTTTGTCCTTCGAAATGAAAGCTAGCTATAAGAAACAAATGGTTACTGAAAATAATTCGTCAATATGAAATGGCATATACCATGCACAAGAAGCGCAACACATTATTACATAAAAGAGGATATTGAACGAATGTAGATTCAATAATTAATTGGACGAGATAGTTTGTAATTCTAAATGGTTACGACTCTGGATGGCAAACTAACACATAAGCAAAATTTATGTCATTAAAAACACAAACACATGCATTTTATGCACGATTTTAAATCAGCAACTACACATGCGCATTTAAAACGTCATTAAATAGCAAAATTTTTAAAATGTCAACATATACTTTATTTGAAGAGTCGTCGTTTATAATTGTCGTTTCGATTTGTTGTACATAAATCACTAGGGATTATGAAATGGACGGATTTATAGATGAATCAGCAATGTTTTTAAATCATTGTGCTTACCTGTTCAATGTCATTCCACCAAGTTCCAAACTCATGGGGTTGTATACCAGTTGTTGTAGGTAGATGACATATCTGAAATGATAATTTGCAAGTGTAATAGCGGATATATACCTGCATATACTTGTTTAATGAAGATATTCAAGTAAACGTTTGATCAGAAATGTGTTTGACAGTGTAAGTGCAATGCATGTCATGGAAACGACACCTGCTAATAAAATGATGGAATTCCTTTTCGTTAGACCTGAAAGTAAGCAAGATAGTCAAAGAAAGCAATTCAATGAGCATAACACGGGACAACCATGCGAATGAATGTTGATGTTCTTTGAAAACGCATCTTCTTGTTGAAATTTAATAAAAAAAAAGTCTTGCTAGTACCTTTAAAACATAAGACTTGTATTCCAGAAATTATTTGTCAATATTCTGTCACATTGACAGTTTTCAGATTATAATGACTTTTATGGCACACTAACCTCATTTCGATAATCTTTAAGCCGGCATATATCTGCTTCAACTGTTAAATCGGTGGAAATGGGTTCTGTGTTCCAGTCAAATTTCTTATTCAAACCAAAACACTTCAAGCATCTCAGAAGACATATAATAAGTGTGAAGTCCATCTGTGACGTAGTTGGGGCTTGACCACCCGTTGGAAACAATATGTCATGTTGTACCTGTGTTATAACGCCACGGCTTTTCAAACGTGCAATTGTTGCCTTTTCGTTCTTCAAACATGCACTTAGAGTTACGCCTTGAGCAGTCAGGGTTTGGTCAATTATATTTCTTAGAACAAGGAGGCCTCCATCTATGATTATAATTTGTAAACGGAATAGATGGACACGGTTGTCTGCCATTTTCTTCCTACTATTATTCTCCAATTTTTGTTATATCATCATCTGTTAATAAACAAACATAATTATTATTTTAAAATATTGTAAATTGATTAATTGATATTTTAAAATAAGATAAGATAAGACAATCTTTATTTAGTCGGTTACATAAAACCTATAAAAATAAGCTATATAAGCTATTTTCGGACATAACTGACTATCATTTAACAATACAAACAAACAATCTGTATAAAAGAAAATATATAATTAGTATTAAGAAGATCAATGCACATTTATGAGTGACTCTGTAAAACAAATAAGATTTATAAGCACATACAAATATGGTTTAGATAGTATTAATTGATTAAAAGCAAATATAAAACTACATCACAGAAAATTACATCATACAAGAATTCCATTTTATATACACAACCCTAAAATCAGAAATAGATTTTTTTTAAAAAGAAATCTTTTTTTAAAAATAAATTTAAAATAATAATGATTCAATCTTATTTTAATATGGTTGACCTAAAGTCCAGCATGATGCTTGAACATATATCAGTAGCAGCATATGATATAATTATACTCAATCATGAAAATATGGGTGTAACTAAAACATGTACAAGCATCATAATAAAATTTGAAATGTTTATGTAACAGTTGCTAATCTGAGCAGGCCTAGACAAAGTCATGGCCTAAGTTAATATATTAATTAAAACCAAATTGAATTAATAGTAGAACTAAAAAGGTAAGCAAAAAAGAAAAACTGTAAAAAGCTATTGTCCCCTTAATGGGATATGTGAAAAGCTGATCAGCAGCTGCCATACATTCAAACACTAACACACACTGACAAATGACTATACAAATATACACACAATAAGCACATGAAAAGCATAGAAAGGATAATATAAAACAAAATATACAGGTCTTATACAGCATTTCTTTATGGCAGACAAAATACAGAAAAAAAAGAAGCATGCAGATTCACTTGATTCACATTGCAAAACTCAACAAAAAACATAAAGCTTAGGCACACATAGAACATTTGCATTTGTAGCCACTCCAGGTCTGGATAAGCCTGGGTGGCCTCATAACGAAAGCTTTTCTTGCCATAAGTCTCTGTGTTTACTCTAGGAACTTCAAGTGTGTTGGTATTTCTAAAAGAGTAATAAGATGAATTTACTGTAATAAGTTCTTGAACATATTTTGGTGATACATTTTGTAAACATTAAAAAACTTCAAAAGCTAATTGTCTTAATCTACTGATATGTAAAGTTGGCATATTAGCTTTAATTAAAAGAAATTCATATGATGATCTGTTATCCTCAAAAACTATCTTCAATGATCTATGTTGTAACTTTTCAAGTTTTTCAGTATTTTGTTTACTACAAAAATGCCAAACTAAAGGACAATAGTTAAAGTTTGAACGAACAAAGGATTTGTTAATTAACAATGTAGTATTTTGATTTAAGAATTTACTCAGTCTAGCAAGAATGTTGATTTGTTTTGCAGCCTTTTTGCAAAATGTTAGATACATGTTAGTCAAAATTTAGTAAAGAGTCTTTTTCAACACCAGGAAGTTTCACGCTTTTTTCACAGACAAATTCCGTACTATTAAAACAAAAAAAGGTTAATTTACTAGATGTTTGTTTTCCAATACAAATTGCCTGCAATTTGTCCGGATTGGCTTGCATTAGATTATTATCAAACCATTTTATCATAGATAAACTTTCATTTTCCAGCATAGAATGTAAAGAGTCAATATTGGTATCACAGTAAGATAATGTGTTGTCATCAGCATAATTGTACACAGTGGCTGATTTAATCAAGTAAAAGATGTCGTTAATAAAGATGTTAAAAATAAGAGGTCGTAGAATGGATCCCTGGGGAACTCCCTTACTTATTGACATATTTTAGAAATGATGTTTCAAAACAGGAACATGTTTTCACAATTACTTTTGTTTAACTAAAATTTTGTGAGCAATATTTAACAGATTGATTTCATTATATTTTTGACGATTTCAGAGGCATAAAGAAATAATTTTGACGATTGATGAAACATATGAGGGCAAACATTAAGAACATAATCATTGTTGTTAATTAATGTACATCGACACAGTAAAACCCGTATTATAATTTATTGCTATACTGTAAATGTAACTTAAATCGCAAAATATATTCTGATACACTGAACAAACATAACACATACAACTATAAAATGTGCACACAAAATGAAGGTGAAATACACATTCAGAATACTTCAAGTTTAAGTACTTGTGAGAACATAAATACTTGAAAGGTTTGAAATCAAGGATCATTAGATAAGAAATTACATAATTGTTCACAATATTTGGAACGTAAGTCTCCAGTGAATTGATTTATGCTCAACACTTTTGCTTTGATTTTTTTTCTGTTCAAATATTTAGTCTTCATCTTGGGAAACAAGCTCAAAAGATCCATGGCAGTAAAGTGGTTGGATTTATTATCATATATTTTTCTTCCTTGTGTACGAACAGGACCACATGGTAACTGATCGCGACTCACGGTCGGCATGGTACATTCTGCAGGTACAGGACAGATATACCTAATGCACATAATATTCTTAGCGTCCGACTGTGATACTTTAAACTGCTATATATTCATTCTAAATATAGTATTGTTTTTTTTGCGCCAGACTCCGCCATCCTTTAATTTTTCTGATGTCAGTTGCATTGTAATACTTCTAAATTCTGTGGTCAAGATTTTGGCCATCTAATCACAAGTAAAATTGCAGACAAAAGAATGCGTAACTTATTCTTGAAAGAACCTAAATACAGAATTCCTCCTGATATTGATTTTAATGTTTGTCGTAGTCAGATTGCTGAATCTATAGAGAATTTTTCGGTCAAATGGTGTCGCCGTGAAAATGCAGATGGTAATGCTCTAGTTACATGGAAACGTAACATCTTTAAAATTTTTGATTCACGTATTAATTTTATCGTAGAAATGAACATCTTTTGCCACCTAAACCAAGACTTACTTTAAGACACCTTAAAAAGGATATTCTAGCTTTTCATTCAAAATTTGTTTTTGTGTAAGCGGACAAGGCGACTAATAATATTATAATTGTATGACGAATCCATTACGTTAACGTTTTGCATTAGGAACTAAATAGTACTAATGAGTATTCTAAAACCTCTGCCTCCGGAAAAGACATTGTTTACAATCATATTGCTAATATTTCGAATCTTAAAGTCCAAATTAATGAAAAAGAACTCAAACTTCCTATTATGTATTGGATTCCTAAATTACATAAAAAACATTACAAAGCCAGATTCATTGCTAATTCTGCATCTTGCACTACAAGTAAACCTTCTATTTTATTGACGTCTTGTTTGACTGCCATTACAACACATGTAATTAGATATTGTGATTAAGTCTATGAAAACACAGGCAAACATCTGTTTAGGTCTATTAAAAACTCTGGTGAAATCTTGGATAAAATTAAAAACTTTCAAGCTTCAACTGTCAGTACATACGATTTTTCTACACTTTATACAACTTTGCCACATAAATTAATCAATGATAAACTAATTTCCCTAATTCAAAAAACTTTTGCACGGGAAAAAGTTACCTTTCTAGCATGCAATTCTTACAAAACTTTTTTTACTAACGGTATTGTTAAACATTATACTATGTTGACCTGTGACGAAGTTTGTAGAGCACTCTCTTGTCTTTTAGACAACATTTATGTCAGGTTTGGTAATACCCTATTTAAACAGATCATAGGAATTCCTATGGGTACTAATTGTGCACCCCTGGTCGCCGATTTGTTTTTTGTACTGCTATGAAAGAGACTTTATGTTGAGTTTCTCTGCAGATAAACAACAAGATGTTATAGTCGCATTTAATAACACTTCCAGATTCCTTGATGATATTTTTAATTTAGATAATTCTTATTTTGATCAAATTGTGACTGACATTTATCCCATGAACTACAACTTAATTAAACGAACTCTTGAAATTTTACTACACTTTTTTTGGATCTTCATATAACCATCATTATCAATTATATTCACACGAAAATCTATGATAAAAGAGATGGCTTTGACTTTTGGATAGTTAATTATCCACACTTCTGCGACAAAGGATTAGCCAGCCCGGTTTTTATGGCGATGTGATTTACAAACTTCGTAAGATTTTGGGTCATGGTAATTGTTCTGCTGTTTTTACTAAAATCATTAAACGTTTTATTAAACGATGTTATGATTCTACTATTTTAAGACACACTGCATGCTTAGTGTTCAACCCTTTTACAATTGGACACTACGCTTTCCTCTTTTGATTACATCTGACGGACCAAGTGGGAGACTCTATAATCATTATGGACAGTTCTTAAAGTCTTTTGGGACTGAATTGTCTTAATGTTCGTCTTCTGCCTTGCTACGTCGGGCCCTTGCAGGTGATTTTGTTGCTCTGTCCTCCTTTAGGACATTGAGTATTTTTGTTATGGTCATTAGATTTACTTTCATATGTTTCTACATGATCATATTGGTGTTTTACTTATTTAACCTTTTGTAACCATAACAACTGTTAGAATATTACTTGGCGAGGATTCATTTTATTTACACTGTCTCGTTTATAGGAACATGGTGGGCTAAGAGTGAGGTTTGGTGCACCATTAACCGGTTTAAATTCCCCAGCAGTACTTGTGCTGCTGACCGTTTCAGGGCGGCGCACCTCTGTGTTCCTAAGATGTATGTCTATGTTGTTTTATACTGTTTTGGTGACACTTTTGCTTGTGTCCCTTGTTGTTTTCTCGTCTACGGTAAGTATCTTCCCCTGTCCTGTTTTTGTTTGAGGTCCGCCTGGGCTCCTTGCCACTGGTTCTTGTTGCTGAGTCGTAAGGGGGTTGCGTTCATTGATCGTCGCCTTTCCTTGTTGATATTGTCTATCATATTTTTTTCGAATAACGATATAAAATTATTTTGAACAATAAATAAGTCTGGATTTACATTAAATAAATACACTTTAATTTATTCAAATGCTTACTTTTAAATACTCGCCTATACGTAATGATTTAGATCGTTAAGATGAAAACACATAGGGAACATCAGCTTTTTTGTAAGGGAAACACAGCCATTTTTCTATTGTGTATCTTGTATTTGTCTGGAATTAACTTTAATTTCAACTATAATGGTTAGGTTTTTTTCTAGCTGCCTAACATACATACGAAGGTTCAAGATATGCATGTTTCTCTTATTTATTATCTAGACAGCTCCAGATGTTTTGATAAACAATTATGTCGATGATATATGCTCCTTGGTTACGGTATTCAAGCAAATCTTACACAGGTGATCCAATTGAAGCATTTAGTATACTGTAAGTTGAAGACCACACCTTAAAGACATAATCATTGTTAGTTAAAGACCATATTTTCAAGGCATATTTCAAGAATAAAAACAACCATATTCCTTGTTTTGTTTTTATTTGTGTGTGTGTCGTGTTTAGACTGAAAACGGCATGCTGCTGATCGATCATGGTTTATTAATTTCAAGCATTCTACTCAATAAAAACCCTTTCAGAGGTATGTCAATGTGATTATCTTAGCTGGACACTCCAAAATTGTTCTTAAGAGAACATCCATGATGTGTTTTATAGTTTTTTATCATGGAGAAGATGGTACCCATTTTTTTAATTATATGTTCAAATGTATTGTTTTTAGTTCGAGTAAAAACACTCGTCTGAATGAACTTGTGCTAATTAAATTATAACGGAAAATAAAAAAGATAACCTCCTGCTCGAGATGAAGGCTTATTATTAAGTTCAGCGATTTCTTCATAATACTAATCAGTAGTCATTGAACTATTCTTGGCCTGTTACATTGCTTAGAATATATGTTGAAAGCAAGACACGTTCTCCACATTCTTCATGCATGACAACCCAATAATAGTTTGTATAAGATATGTTGGAAAAATATCACACATTCATGTTGTGTACTATACAGGTTAAATATATATCAAACTTGTTTAGATGTTAGTTCTCACAATTTATGTTTACTAAACGTTTAACTTTAAACCAATTGCTACATGACCAAATTTTATAAAATAATGTTGCAAACATTCTTGCAACATAAACATTTTCAAAATAGCCTTTGACACACATGTAGTTTGCAAGCTGACCAAAAATCTGACTTTAAAATTTTACGTAAATGTTATAATTATATTTTTACAATAACGATAATAATTATTCCAAAAGGACAATTCATAAGTGGTGATCATACAATTCATATTGCTATATTTTAATAAGTACAAACTTTAATCCAAACTGTACATGATTGTATTATTTGGTTGCGTAATATCGCGTTTTGCAGATCATCTCTCTTTTTTTAACTACACTTACATTTTGGAATTTTAAGAAAAACAATTATAGCAAGCCAAGGGCAATTTAAATACCTCTACGGACTGTTTAAGATGTGATGTTTCTGGAGCAGCTTTACTTTTTATCAAAACAATAATCGATCTGAAACTGATATACATACATACATTGCATTTATTATATATACTCTGACTATACAATATTAAGATATTTTCATATTTTCTGTATGTGCTTTATATTGCCTTATATAGCTTCTAGAATATAGATACAGACTCCGTGTAAAAGACAAAATGATGTGAATAAATATCTTACCTCCTTGTGAGTAGCCATTTTTTAAATGAACATGTGTAAGTGATCTATATTTGGTAATCTTAAGTTAAATATTATATACTTTGAACTTGTCATGGAATCAAGCCGGCCTTCATAGGGACAGACAGGTTAACTGTCTGTCAAGAATGTTTGTGACAGACTTTGTAACATAGACTTCACCTGTTTTAAAACCGGAAAATACAAACATTTTGTATAATTACCCCTCACTTTTTTCGTAATGCTAATTTCCCATAGGCCTCTCGGAGTTATTTTTACTGTTAATGCAAGTGTACCACGTGACTAAGAATTTTGTACTGTTACATAGGTAACAGTATTTTTTAACAGGTCACGTGGTCTTTTTCCTAAATAAAATGAAATAAAATGGCCGCCATTTTTTTCTCGATTCATTCTTATTTTCAACGTTAAACCCCGATAGGACATCCATTTCTTATCTGGAGTCACTCTGACACTCATAAAATTTAGTTGTTTGCACCCTGGTGTGCTTTTCGCGTATAATATACATTTTGGTTGAATAGTCAAAAAGTGAACATCCGTTTTCAACGGAAGCAATTGCAATGTAAATAATTATGTGTCAAACTGGAACAGGCAGACGATTTAAGCATGCAACAAAGGATTATTTAACAAATCTAATCAGTGAAACGTTACAGATATGGTGGACATAGGATATCATCGTTATTTTGTCAAAAACCATGCTAAGAATATTCTGGAAACAGAAGGAACAGATTTCACAGATCATTACCATGTCAATGGGTTAGTGTTTTGTTTCCTAAATAAAACCTACCTTATTGTATGTTTATGTAGATATCATCACTTGCTTAAAGAATAAAAAAAAGAAAACTTCTCAAGTAGGCCTACAGTAAAGTACACTTAGAACTTAAAAGGTAAGGACAGTTTAGTTATTGTTACTCTTGGTTTATTTTTGTTACAGTTAGATTTAGTTGACAATTTCAGATCATCTCAGTATTTTTGTTCGGGGTAATAAAATAAATAACACATGGGTTTGTGAGTAGCAGTAAAAATATCATCCCTCGTAAAAATACTGTTACCCTCGGCTGCGCCTCGGGTAACAGTATTTTCCTCGGGATGATATTTTTACTGTTTCCCACAAACCTATGTGTTATTTATATACTGATATTGTGCTATAACACTCGAAGTAATCAATAGATTTGCTCATTTTTCTTATAAAAACATAGCTCTTTATATTAAAAAAGCAAAACTAAGTTTTAAAAGAGATGACATTGAATTCATTGTCATTATATTTATTTTTGCGAGATTATTGTCATTAGGATTTAGAATGATATAAATCGATAAATTTACCGTTATACAAAGACTTGTTCCAATTAATTATTAGAGAAATGTTAAACAAGCTAACAACCAAACTAATTTTTTTTTAAAGACAAGGTACGCGTGTATCTCTTGTTTTCTTATTCACACCGATATTTCTCCGCAATAAACTGATAATTCGACTGCCAAAATGTACAATTAATGTTACTTAGTTTAAAAAACGAGGTACCTGGTCAAACATATGCTCAACGCTTCTCAAAGCATTATGTCCACACACATGCTTAGAGGAAATTGGTTTAAATCAATTAAATGAATCAAACTATCAGTAGTTGTACTGTCATACAGTTTTTATAGTTTAAAATTGATGCAGTACAATGATAATTATTTCCTTCCAAAGCTAAATGAAGACATAAAAATAATTCAAAGCTAAATAAAGACAAAGCAAGAAATCTTAAAGCTCGTTAGCCGTCTAGGAAAACTAACTAGGTTAGCGATAAGAAAAAGATGGATATAAACTTGTTTTCATATTGAACAAAATAATCGATACATTGAATAAAGACAGCAGTGAATCAGATGACACAAAACTGATAATTATATTAATTTACGTTTAAAATTCATTAAAGTACAAACAAAAGGCATTGTTCCATACCATTTCAATTGTTATCTGATACTTTGTTTTGCTATAAAACGACCGTAACTAAAGTTCGTTTGTTTGATGGTTAAGCCGACAATTTATTTATACCGACACATGTCAAACAAAGGTCAAAGATATGTCATTCTGATAATTTTAACAATATGCCGTTTTTACATTTCTATACTTAAATTGTTCATGTTTACTTTTAGCTGAAGTATAATCTTACATTTCATATTTCCTTTAATTTTTGTTATTATATAATCAAAGAACTTGTTTATTATGAAGAAGTTGAATGGGTTGTTTTCTATTCGACACACACATGATAAATTGCGCAAGTCTCTTTAACCCATAGCTGCATATAAAGATAAACAGTATGTTAAGTTATGCCGAATAATTGCACGTCCATATATGTAGCTAGTTACAGCAAAAACAAAATTGTGCTACATTAATCGTAAAATCACAATTGTCATATGCAAATTAACTTATTTATGCAATTAAAAATATGGTGTTGATGTTCAAGCTAATACTTGTATGTATTAGATCAACGTAATCAGAACGTGTCGGAACTATTTTACTTCTGGATTAATTTTTACTACAATAGCAAGCTAACAATGATTTTTGTCTTAAGAGGGTGGGTCAATATCAAATGTTTAATGAAGTATGTTTTCTAATTAACCTTTGATTCTTGTATTAATGTAAACTAAACTTTGTTCTAATGCATCTGCATTCCGATGATACCAAACTAATATGTGTAGTTAAACGATTATGAAATATAATTAATATTTAAATAGAATCCTTATACGAGGAGCTTCATGTAAAATATGGCCCTTAAATATCCAGTTAAAGTACTGAAATATAGGCTTTCACAAAGCTTGAGCTAAACTAGCAAACTCTGTTATATGTTGTTATGATTTTCGTACCATTTGTAGCAACAATGAAATACTTTATGTATCTGTTTCGCAGTGCATTTAAACATTCAAAAATAGGAAAGAAAATGTCCCACGGTAATTAACAAATCATTCATAAAGTCAAGCTTATCGTTGACAAAGTTGATAGGCTATCATTGACCCAGATAGGGCCACATTGCAGGGAAATCACAGTCAACTCATATGATTCTGAAGAATCACTTGAAAGGCGAAATACTGCTAGACGGATACCCGACATCGCTTCTGCGCCCAAACTATGTTTTTTTTAGACAAGAAAAACAAAACGAGTGACTCTTCTTTAATATCCACGGTATTTTAAGTCTAAGCGGCGTGATTTTTTCCCTCTTTCCTAGACCGACCAAAAAGCTTGCTAGTCATCGCTAGAGTAGTAGAAATGGACTTGGATCGAAAATAAGTTATTGAAAGGTATACCTATGTTTAAGCATTTAAAATTTAAATTATACATCTGAAACCTTGTATTGCTGTAGAAGGAGATTATTTCCAATTGTTGAAATAGAAAGTTGTATAATATTTGCTCTTATACATTTATTGACCGTAATGCATTACATATGATCAAAGGTCGTTACTATTACACAAAATACCAAATATTTACATTGGATTTTATGTACCCTGTTCCGACAGCAAACACACAGCTTCTTTGTTTCAACTTTAAATTTGCCCTTTATCATTTATATTTGCAAATTGATTGACTTTCCACTTTCACACTTCCATTCGTGGAATGGCCGAACAATTAACAAGTCACAGCAACTGTGCAGATTTTTACTTTCTACAGTAACTAACAAAATACTGTGAACAGAGTCAAGATATTTCAAAACATTTTGAAGATCAACGAAGTACAAGCAAAACATTTGTATCTGTGCCATTTTTCTTGTACAAGAAATTTAACACAATTAAAGATATATGTAATATAAAAAATTTATGAAAATATATTAAGCTTGTGCAGGATTCGAAACTATCAGCTTCGTATATTATTGTATTTTGTTATAACTAAAGAACTATGATGCTGGAGTATACGAATGTAAATAATTCATGTTTAAATTATATAAAAGGTAAAACGTTCGGAAACTTATAATTGATCGGGTATATTTCATATTGTATCAATTCAATATTGACAAATAAAAACTGTTCTTGTGGATCTTCATTTTATTATGTTAGTTAGTTGTTGTGTACAATACTGAATTCTGATTGCAAACATACAGCTGCTAGATCTTTTTGCTGATATGCTTGAGTCCAAGACATCACTTTTGGACTCTAAAAATAGAAAGGCTATTTGTGATGCAATATGAATTTGATGTTTTTTTTGTGTATCCTTGAATGGAAACGAGGCTTACTTGATAAGATGTGATCCTTTGGTCATTTTTGTTTAGTAATACGTGGCTCGACAGCTCAATGTTCATTGGTTATACTACTTTATAACAAGTTTAAGTTATGAATTCATAGTTTTTTATTACATGAATTGTATGATAAATATATTACCCGCAAAAGGCCCTTCTTTAAAGCTACTCTCCCACACAAAACAGGTATAAAAAAACATCAACATATTGTTGACAGTTATTAAATTTGCATACAAGTAAAGTGTTCAGTTTCCAAGAGATAATTGTGACCTTACGGTTGTTTTGTGTCTCTTGAGACAGATATAAGCACCCCTATTATCACCCCCGTTAACATGAAGCGAGATAGTTGCTTCCTTTTTTTCATGTCTGTTTTATAGACATAATTTTTCTATGATATACTCGATTGCAGAATTAAAAAAACAGCGAACACATTTTCTTCCCACAATCAACGGATCTGCTTGCAAGCAGTTAACAGGTTTGTTTATAATTTAAGTCAATATTTACAAAATAAAACATTGCAACGGTTGAAAATTACAGCATGATACACATTGCAAAACTATATTTAGATGTTGTTTTTGGACAGGACATGTATTAATTACCTAGTTCCATATAAATGTACAAGCTTATGGTTATTTTGTTTTGCTGTTGCTGACATTTTATTTAAAAATCGCCAAAACTACAATGTTTGGGATAGTAGCTTTAATCCATTGTAAGTGTTTGAGAAACTTATTTTTTGTTTACTTTGTGCCCCCTGAGCATGTTTCAAATTATCACATTTAACACAGATAACCCAGTCTTGTCTTACGACAACAAAAGTTCAATTTAATTACTTCAATGATTTTGAATATAACACAATGATCATGTTCACTTTACGGTTGAAAAAAAAACCGCTTGCCCGTTATCCAATGAAAATGCTACGCCGAATATTTTTAACAATACTTTACTAAATGTCTGAAAACATTACGTATGCCATTGAATAATTAAGAGCTAAAGTCATTCTTAAACGTAAATTTTTAAGCTAACCATTCTGTCAAATGCTAAAAAAACTCCTGTTAAAAATGTCAGATAAGGTTGTATTTTTTCAATGTTATTATTTCCATTATTATTTATTTACTTTTTGCCATCGATTTTAAAAACCGTTGTCACTGTGCGTCATATATTTGTAGTAATTGTAAAGCAGCAGGCCTCCAGAAGGTCAGAAGGTAGATAAATTGCCGTCTTACTTATACTGTATAAGTACTTATTTTGGCGGGGGTTTATATTTGGCTATATTGGCGGTCAGGGTCAGTAGCGCCAATTCAAAACACCGCCAATTTAAAGCACCGCCATTTTAGATCATCGCCATTATTCTTTGAAAGGTAGACAACTCATGGTAAAATAGCTTTGGTTTGTCCGAGTAATCTCCCTTGATTATTTGTAATAAAAATAAACATTACAAGTAAGCTGAAAATAATTTGTTTATTTTTAAGTCTTGGCTCGTGCTAATGTTATTCCTATTCATTTGAGAAACATCTCTCTAATCACGATACAAATAATAACAAAAATAGTTCATGTTTTTATTAAAATCGTTCAGAATTAGCACGATGTAAAGAGAAAAGGTGACCAAGCATAGGTATACCGTATGCCGTAAAATAAACGAGGACAGTCAACTACTGCGTGACCGGTGTTATTTTTAATATTTTTTTTATTCTTTATTTGTAATCGCCAATTCATGACCCCATATTTATGCCAACAAGTGTTTTAATTTGGCGGTCTAAAAGCGTTTGCGCCAATTTATGACCCCGCCAATTCAAAACACTTTAAAAAACGCCAACATTTGACACCGCAGATATAATGCGCTATACAGTATTTGAAAGTCTCTCTTCACAACTTTATATAGTTGAAAGAAATCGAAATGACACATCAAACTGTTCATATTTTAATAAGATTGCTCTAAAATCAAACAATTCGTTTTTCCAACGACGGGAATACCTTCTTTTATTATACTACGGAATTCTTTTATTGTACTATGTGGTTGTATAGGACAATTTCATGAACTGTGATCCGAAACTCACGAAATCCGGGATTGTATCAAACATAGAAAGAAACAAATAACTACTTTTTTTTATACTTGTAGTAACTTTGTCACTTAAATATAATGTATTAATTATATCATGGATATGATGACCAATTTATCGATTTAAACTATGCTAGGGGCCTATAATGAAGAAAAATTGATATACTGGATACCGGGATTGTTTTGAACTACTGTACATGTTGTGACAGGTGACTATGTTAACTGGATTATTGTTCTCCTATTTATATTGGCTACAGCGATAGTAACTAAGAATATTATGCAAAGGAAAACACGATATATTGCTGCTTTTATGAACATTCTTTCTTAAATTAAGATGTATATTTGTAATAGTTCATTTACATAATAAACCCAACAAATAATATTTTACAATTTTAATTTTTAAAATTTTATTTCATTTTTCTTTTTTCATCTGGAGACCAGTGGCTTTAATATCAGACATTGTTTTATTTTCTTTACGTTGCACTCTTTGGACATTTTATATACACGTAACGATTTTTTTTTCTTACGTGATATGCATCTATCATGTTCTACATACATTTTGAAAATTCTTTAAATAACCATACATTTTTAGAGGGTCAATCGTGCCAATGTATGAGTTAATGCTATGACATTGTTAGATATTTTTATATTATGAGAGAGTGTTACAGTTTCTTATATTTGCTCAATGATAATTTTCTATCACGCATTATCTCATGTTTGAAAATGCATATCGAATTAAATTCTAAAATGAATTATCTTGATATTATATATCAAATCAATAAAATAAGTTGTTCCGTGTAGTGTTATATAAAAACTCATAAAAGATATATGAAATAAAACACATGTAACACGTATCATTCGTTTCGACAAATGTTATTTTAATAGATGATCTCATATTAATAATACATTGTATGATTATAATGTAAAATTCATCGGTAAAGTCAGTTTGAGTTTAAGAAATTGTGAATCCCATGGACATTTCAGAGTACAAGTCGTTTCTTAAGTTTTTAACCTGATAAGTCTATGCTGTACATGAGGAGAATCGCTTCCAGGAAAATGAATTATACTTTGACCTTCAATAGTTCAATCCAAAATGACCTCTAAAAAAACTCAATGTGTCAGTAAAATTATTATAAAAATATTGCCAAATATAGGTATTAAATGTATTATTGACACTTTTATTTAAGCAAATTTAAACATATGTTTGATACAAATACAAAAAAGCAAAAGTTGACTGCCTAGTTTGGCGACTTTATTTACCTATTGCTTTAGAGAATAAGCACTGCAAATAACAACCATTATAATCTGACTAGACATAAGGTGTCAAAATGATAAAAATATAAACACATTAACCGCAAGTAGGGTTTGGACCCAAATCCCATCCAAACTGTTCCTCAAATTCAATAGTTCAAGGTTATTAATTAGGCATCTCTTTTCTCTCTAATTACTTAATTATGTTTGTCTTAATCAAATGAGTATTCAATATTCTATTTAATTTAATTTATATGAATAATAAAGTTATGATATAACACATTATTTATTAAATAAAATTTCCCCCCTAGAAACATGGTCAGAAATGTCATATTATTTATTCTGTTGCAAAACATGATTATCATTTATGTTAGGTAAAATTAAAATTAAAACATATGACAGTGTTTCCTGTATAATTTTGATACTGAAGAAGAAAACACAACTTTACTGTGTTTTGACATAAACCCTTAAATAAGATTTCTTATTTACTATACTTTACTATAATGCATTGGGTGCTACTTTGTTATGTGAAAACATAGCAGAATTTATCAAGTTCTGAAACATTGGAAGGCGATGCGTTCCCTATATAAGACGATTTTAAAGTTATGTCATGTGTTGTGTTAGGCCTTAATACTGTTGCGGTTAAAGATGAAATAAATATACCACATCAATGACTTTGCTCTTGAATTTAGTTCATGATTAGTAAAGATAGTATCGATACGTAAGGACTTAACACAATATTTACGCCAATTTTATAATGTAAATAGTTAATAATGCAAGTTACTGTTTATTATCAATAAGGAATGTGCAAAATCATATGTTTGTCTCTTAAGTACTTCCGTTTAAAAGCTATTTAAGTACATATATAACGTAAATTCTAGTACAGTACTTACTTTGCAAAAATGGACCAATATTGCCTCTTTATTATAGTTCAATTATAACAAGGTTTAGTAAAAATGGCTTTTTATAGATATACCGTAAAAGTAATTATATAAACGTGTCTCTATTGATTATTACGAATATTAAGTTTCTTCTTTGCCTTGTATCAAATTTAAAAATCATTACCGCTTGACTTCATTTTGACAGTTAATACATAGTATAGATAGATGAAGTTATTTTAATGTTTAATGTATCCATTCAACACCGGTTAGCTTGACAAGATATTTTATTTTACCTTTCGTATTTGATCACTATTACCCGATCGTTAAGGTTTTTTTGTTTCTCTTTATTGTTATCAAATGTTTCGTTGTAACTCTATATAATAACATTACTTTTTTTGCTTTTAATATGCGTCCGTACGTCGTCATACATTTTTAAAACGACCTAATTTCTGGAACCACCTTGTCCAATTTGAAGTATATCTTGGCCCGCATCGGGGGTCATGCGATTTCCTTATATGTATATAGTAAACAAAATAAAACCATTGTTCTTCTTCACAATTTAGGCTAAAACTAAGATATTTAGCATGAATAATTGTCTATTAGACCTTAAACAAGTTTTCACAAAGTATAACATGGGGTCTTAATTAGACCAATCTCGGGGTGCTCATAGATTAACTAAATTAAAACAATTCCCCTTTATATTTATAAATGAAACATGTTTACGCATGATTTAATTATAGCCTGGTTCATGCTATCAAATCTCGGTAAACTACAGTTGCACAGTCATTATATGTATATTGATATAAGAAAACATTGTCTTTCCATTTGAAGAAAATGTTAATTTTTTTTTTTCAGCAAAGCAAGAAATCTTAAATTAGTCCTGAAGTGTAAAGCTAATGAATTTTTTTATATACATGTACTTTTGTTTTCATTGAAGGCTCGCAAAGTTAATTGTGTCATTCTGCAGCAAATCATGTGTCTTATTCAAAGTGTTAAAAGACTTGCCTGGCTGCTTAGCAGCCGAATAAAGGGACATAACCCATGATGGAATAAAATAAATTCGAAAGAGTTTTGTGAAACGGTTTATATCTATACAGTATGGTTATAATGCAAGTATCATTGCGTCTCGCGAACATTCCTCTCCCGTGTTGATATTAAGATAATAAATCAGCGATAAAATTCAATTTCATCAAGTTTTGATAAATCAAGTTTAATGTCAAAAATGCTTTCAGTATATATTTTCTACATGCTTACTTTTCTGCTAAATTGTGAGGAAATGTATATATGGCTGTATTGGTCTCTATACGAACTAGTACTTTTCACAAAATGATAATTACCTTATAGTAAGTAACACTCAAACCAAAGCCATAGGTACAATAACCTACGCGAATATATTCTTCGAGAACCTGCTTTAACCTTGTTGTGATGAAAAATGTTATACTATAGTAAACCTTTCTTGAATATGTTAGTACTTTTGTCACAAAATGATCACTAGAATTCCTCCCAGAAGGTCACACGGTACACATGCAGACAACCTGATCTCAAAGCTTGTGGCTTAACATGCATTTCCCATTTGTGCGGAAAACACAATTTGATAATCGGGTTTCTTTTATGCACCACAATACTATTCAAAAATGATAATTTGTCTATTTAATTTTAATTACCAGGCTTAATGTTTACGGCTTAAAATGAATAAATTGAGATATAGCAAAGTGTTCTAAAATCGCTTAATTTTAATAGTTTTATTTTCTTACACATAAAAACATATTGATATGAATATTTGATAATCCTGTCATGTTATGAGGGCTCAATGTGTCTGAATTGTAAACAAAAAAAGCAACAACATCCAAACAGGCATTGACAGTCCATTGACAGCCCATTGACAAAAGTGACGCATTTCAGAGGAATAAAAAAGTAAGTCTATTTTACAAAAACATAACATAGAATTTTTTGCTAGAAATAGTGTTAAATAATATTTTTGTCGTTTCATTGTAATCGTTTTGAGCAATGACATTGAAATGTTATTTAATAAGTGGTTATAGTCTGACTTGTAGCATTGGTTTTCACTTAAATGTCGATATTTATTTGTGAATAAGAGAAACGTTATAGAACCCAATCATACTTTGACCGTATCAACTTGGATATAATGGAAAAAAAGTATTCAATAGAGAACAATGGATCCGTAAAGTAAGCAAAAAAAAAAAAAAAAACACAACAAAATTAATAGATTTGCCGCTCAGGTTGATTTGGCCTGTTCATGAACTGGTAATTTCCAGGGCTTTTATTTTTTTCCCCATTTCCCCGGCCTTTTGGGGCAGAACTCAATTTTTTTGGGAAATTAACTGAAAACTTTTTTTTAGTTTTGGGGCCCGGTACAAGGGAAACCCCTCCAACTAAAATGTTAAAATTAATTTTCTTTTTAAATTGAAAAAATAAAATTTCCCCCAAAAAACAACATTTGGCAAAAAAAAAGGGAAAAAATTTTAATTTTTAAAGGGGTTTAAAATTTTAAATAAACCCCAATTTTCAGGCACCCAAAAAGGGACAATTTTTAAAAAGGGGCCCCATCCCCAAAGGGTTTTATCTAAAAAAAATTTTCCATGGGGGGGGAATACCTGAAACCACCAAAAACAAAAAAAACAAACAAAACACACAAAAACAACGAAAAATTTTTTGTGCAAAACAAACCCTTCCGAAAAAAAAATTTTATAAAAAAGGGGCCCCAAAAAAAAAAGACATTTTAAAAAGGGCCCCCCAAGCAACAAAACAAGGGTTTACAATAGAAATGGGAAAAAAAAAATCATTTTAAATATTTGAAAAAGAAAAACCCCAAAAAAACATCCCCTTTTCCAAAAAAAAATCGATAAGTCTCCCTAAAAAGGGGGGAAAAATAGAAACTTTCAAAAACCCTAAAAATAAAAAATTAAAATGTTTTGAGGGCTTTTTAAATTGTTTTAATTAGGGGTAAAGGGTTTTCTTTTTAAAATCCATTTAGGGGGTTTTTTTTAATAAAGGGGTTTTTAAAAACTTGTGAAAAGGGGTTAAAATTTTTCTACTGTTTTTAAAGGGCCCCCCTTTTTTAAGGGGAATAAACAGAACCCCAAGTTTTAAATAAAAAAAAAAAAATAACAAAAAAAATTTAATTTGCCCAAAAACAAAAGTACAATGTTTCCCCCGTTTCCTTTTTTTTAAACATTTGGGAAATTTTAAAATTTTAAAATTTTTATTAAAAATAACGTTTGGGGTTAAAAGGAACCCCCTTCACTTTTTCCCCCAATAAAAATTAACACAAAACCCCTTTAAAAAAATTTACAAAAATCAAATTTGGTCTATTTAAAGATTATTAGGGGTCAAAATGAATTCCCAGGAAAAAATTTTTAAAAGGGAACAAATTTTTGTTACCGGGTTATGGTTTTTTAAAACCCCATTAAAAAGGGTTTTTTTGGGGGGGGGAAAATTTCCCAAAAGGTTTTAAATTATTAAATCTACCCGATTTTTTTTTTAAAAACCAAACGGTTATGTGTTTAATTTTCCCTTTTAAAAGAAAAGAAAGGGGGATTTAAACCCGGGCCCAACATCCCCTTGCCCCAAAAATTTTTTGTCTTTGAAAAAATTCAATATTTTCCTTTTAAATTCAAATTTTTTTCCCATTTTTATTTTTTTAAATTTTTTTTTAAATTTTGCCTTATTATTTTCCCTTTTATATTTAAAAATACACGGGGACTGAAAAAAAAACCCTTGTTTTGCATAAAAAATTTTTTTTAAATTTAAAAATTTTGAAAAATTTAAAAAAACCATTTGAGGGGAATTTCCCCAATTTATTTTTTCAAAAAAATTTAACAAATAAATTTTCCCGGGTTTTTGCAAAATCGATTTTTTTTTTTTTATGGGGTTTCCTTTTTTGGAAAAAATTAAATTGGATTTTTAATGAAAAAAAAAATGATCCTTTTTAATAATATAAAAATTTAAATAAAAAAAAAGGGAAAAAGAGGGCCCACCCTCCCTTTCCCTTTTGGGGTTTTGGCCCTAAAATTTGGTAGGGGGAATTTTGTAGCCTTTACCCGGAAAACATCAACCCCAGTACAAAAAAACCCTTTAAAAAAATCGAAATAACCATTTTTTAAAAATTTTAAATGTTTACATTTATTTATATTATTCTTTTTGCCAAAATTTAAAGAAAAAAGTTTTTAAAGGGGTAACATGAAAAGGGGGCCCCCATAAAAGAAATTTTTTTTTAAACTTTTAAATAAGGGTTAGAAAAAAAAAACCAACAAAAGGGTTTTCCCCCCTTAATTATCCATTTTTTTTTTTTATCTCCCGGCCCCTTTTATGTTTTTGTCCCAAAATTTTCCTATGGGCCCAAAAGGTTTTTTAAGAACTTTATCTTGGGGCCTTTTTAACCCCAAATAAAAATTTTATTCTTTTTAATAAAATGCATCAAAACCTTCAAAATTTTTGTTAAGGGAAACAAAACGCCCCCGTCATGCCCAATTTTGTTAAAAAAAAACGCCCATTGAATTACTTTTCCCATGGGGTAGTAATTTTTTAATTTTGGAAAATTAGTTTTTA